>NC_134689.1:146516841-146816841 GCF_050947455.1 Rhinoderma darwinii
TTAACAATAAATATACACCGATCATGCAGAACATTAAACCCACCTGCCTAATATTGTATAGGTCCTACTCATGCCGCCAAGATAGCTGAACCATCGAGGCTTGTACTCCGCAAGATCTCTGTCTGGCACCAAGACGTTTGCAGCAAATCCTGCGTGTCCTTGTTTTTCCAGCACATCGCGCAGATGGTCAATTAGATTGAGATCTGGAGAATTTGGCGGCCAAGTCAACACCTTGAACTCCTAGCACATGTTCACACCTGTCTAGGCGTTTCCATTGTTCTGCTCCATCAGAAAAGCAAAATAACTAAAATACCGGACGCGCCGGTACCATTACATGACGGAACGGACACCATCGGCAACTGACGGAATACATCGATTTTAATGGGTTCTGTTTGTTTTCTTGCATTGTGTCCAAAGCTTTACTGAAAACAATATCGCAGCATGCGGATCGGTGACGGAGGGCCCTAACAGAGCCTCCATCGCATATGTGAACAGGCCCTTAGTCCTTTTACTCATACCATTTCTGAACAGCTTTTGGCGTGTGGCAGGGCGCATTATCCTGCTAAAAGAGACCCCTGCTTTTAAGAAATACCGTTGCCACGAAGCGGTGTACATTTAGGCAGGTGGTATGTGTCAAAGTTATATGCACATGAATGCCAGTTCACAAGGTCTCCTAGCAGAACATTGCCCAGAGCATCACACTGCCTTCGCCGGCTTGCCTTTTTCCCATAATGCATCCTGGTGCCATCTTTCCCAGGTAAGCGATGCACACGCACTGGGCCATCCACATGATGTAAAAGAAAATAAGATTTATCAGACCAGGCCACCTTCTTTCATTGCTCCATAATCCAGATAAGATACTTACATGCCCTCTGTAGGTGCTTTTGTGGTGGACCAAGGTCAGCATGGGCACTCTGACTGGCCTGCTACTACGCAGCATGCTGCGATGCACTGTGTGCTCTGACACCTTACTATCATAGCTGGCATAAGCTTTTTCAGCAATGTGTGCTACAATGTGTGCTACAGTAGCTCTTTTGTGGGATCGGACCCGCGCATCAATGTGCCTTGGGCACCATTACCCTGTTGCCAGTTGACTGTAATGTATGTCCTACATTGAACCACTTTTGGTGGGTACTAACCATTTGTAAAGACCTGCCCTTTTGGAAATGCTCTGACAGTCATTTAAGCATAAAAATTTGGCACTTGTCAAGGTCGCTAAGATGCTTAGGTTTGCCAATTTTTCCTGCTTCCAACACATAAACGTCAAGAACTGACTGTTCACTCGTTGCCTAATTTATCTCACCCCTTGATAGGTGCCATTGTAACTGGATAAGCAATGTTATTCACTTCATCTGTCAGTGGTTTTTATGTAATTGGCGATCGGTGTATATACTATATACTTTTAGTAAGAAATTATAGAATTACAATGGACCAAAAATAACAGAGGATGGATTCTGGGAAAAAATATGTTTTGATAAAATTTTGCTAACCTTATAACAGAAACTTCTGGTAGCAATTAAAAAAAGTGAAAAAATATGTATTGGATGGATTCTTTAGACTTTTATTGAGATACTATGAATTAATACACATTAAAGTGGTTTCCCACTAAGAACATTTATCACCTATCCACAATAAAAGTGATAAATGTCTTATCGCTGGGGGCCCCACCAATCACTATAACAGGGGGCCCTGGCCCCCAAGTTTCTCCTCTCTGCAGGACAGCAGAGAGGAGAACTTTAAGTGGTGCAGCAGTCGAGTATGCGCGGTGCAGCTCCATTAGAAGTCTATGGGACTGATGGAGATGATGCCAAGTACAGTGCTCGGCTGTTTCCATCAGACCCGTAGACATTGAATGGAGCTGCGAGCACATACTCCACCGTCCCTCTTTTCAAGTTTCTCCATACTGCAGTCCTGCCGTGAGAAGGAAAGGGGGCTAGGGGATTAATGTGAATTGTGTGAAAACCCCATTTAATGCAACCAACAGGTCATGAAAAAATTCTAGACACAATGAAGTTTTGTTTGAATAAAAAAAAAAAAAACATTTTGCAGAAAATGAAAAGCGTGTGTTAATAGAACAAAAAAAAAATTCCCAGGGCGCACCGTTTCTTTTTATTCCTGGCCGGCAATGGTTTGCCTACTTAGCTTCAGGCTGAGTTTAGAGTTCCCATAAAGTTTGGAATACTGTAAGCAGCGTGTAGTAGGCTTCTCCCTCTGCTTCCTAATCGCTGAGAGTAGGACTGCGCATGCGTGTTCTCTTCAGCGAAACTACACGCCCCCAAAAATAAGCGTCACTAGTGACAGTCCTAGCTCAGTATGCAGCATGTCAGCCCCTAGTCTATGTTATTGGCATATGGGATGTCACTAAAGCCGGAAGACAAGGTCACGTCATAGGTCCCGTGAAGTGAAACCAGATTGAGGGACGAGGACACTTATGAAAATGTAAGAATAAAAAGTAAATATTTAATAAGAGTAAGGGCCTGTTCACATCACCGTTCGCTTTCCGGACCCCGGAACGGAAAGCGAACGGTGATGTGAACAGGCCCTTAGGATAAGGCTTCGTTCACATCTGCGCCAGAGTCCCGTTCCGACGGAGCTTTCCATCGGAACGGGACCCTGACTGACACAAACGGAAACCAAGGGTTTCCATCACCATTGATTTTAATAGTGACGGTTCCGGTGCTAATGGTTTCCGTTTGTCTCAGTTGTGCAAGGGTTCTGTTGTTTTACCGAAATCAATAGCGTAGTCGACGGTGTCAGGGCCTGTTCACATCACCGTTCGCTTTCCGTTCCGGGATTTCGTCCAAGGTTTCCGTCGGGTGAACCCCGCAACGGAAAGCGAAACCACAGCTTCCGTTTCAGTCACCGTTGATATCAATGGTGACGGAAACATCGTTAATGGTTTCCGTTCGTCACCATTCCGGCAGGTTTCTGTTTTAATGATGGAATCAATAGCGGAGTCGACTGCGCTATTGATTCCATCTGAAAAACTGAAATCTGCCGCAACGGTGACGAACGGAAACCATTAGCGATATTTCCGTCACCTTTGATATTAATGGTGACTGAAACGGAAGCTGTGGTTTCACTTTCACTTTCCGTTGCGGGGTTCACCCAACGGAAACCTCAGACGGAACCCCGGAACGGAAAGCGAACGGTGATGTGAACAGGCCCGAACCCACATAGACCTAGAATGTATTTGGTCTCAGAGCAAGCTGTATATCAAAGCATAGGGTTTCTAAAGTTTCGCTTAGGACCCCTGCACACCACATTTATGCCCTACGTTTAGCTTGTACGTTGGTAAAGCTCCCAGCATACACGCATGTGTCTATAGGGCACCATTATCTCGACGGTGTCCTTTTGGCCTCCTTCTTGCTGGTATATGTCAGTCATCTTTTTTTTAAAGGATGTAATCGCGTAGTAGACTACGCTATTCCATCCTAAGGAAACCCGCTAAAAAGATATACTGTGTTGTGTACTTTTTTAAGTCTATGTGTGACAGATACCACTGTATGGCATCCGTCACATGTATACATTAAACGTATATACGTTGGGGAGCTTCTCACGAGAAGAGAATAAATGCAGCGCTCGGCCTGGGGATTAAGGCCCTTGGAATTCTCCTGACGTCACGGTCACTCCCCTGGAAGAGTGCTACCTGAAGCGCCGTGCTCGGGGAAGCTACTGACGTCACTGCACATATATGGACAGTGCTGTCACAAGCTTTCCGGCACTGGGGATGTTCCTGATGGCACTGTCCATGTCACGGTCAGGAGTTACCCAGGGCTGGAGTTCAGGGGCAGAGCGCATCAGGCATTGTAAGCTACTTATATCACTGTCCATATAGGGACAGTAACGTCAGGGGCTTGAGTCACTGGCCAGAGCGCTTCCGATGCTCTGGCAGGGGGGAGTCCGGCATTGTAAAGCGCCGGATATCTTTGTCTGTATATGTAAAGAGACATCAGGAACTTACCCGGGCACATCACTACAGGTAACACTCTGCCAGGGGGGTTCGTGTGACTATCTTACTGTATGCCTATACATGGAATACAGTGTCATAAACTGTACCAACTGAGGAAAAACTAATTTGAACATGTTGGAAATGTTTGGTCGTCACTCCAGTATATTTGTCTGAAATCTTCCGTAACGAGCAACAGAACATGAGCTACAAACGTGACACCTCATCAATAAGGAACTTCATTCTCCTACTCGTAGAGCTAGACAGATAATGATTAGTGTTTAGTTGTTAAAATAAATGGTATGGCCGTCCATACAGACAATCCAGTTAGGCCCCATGCACACGACCGTGCCCACAGATTGCGGGCACGGCCGGTCTCCGACTGCCAACCGCATTTTCGGGCTGTGCTCCCATACAAAGTATGGGAGCACGGCCCGCAAAATGCAAAAGAGCAGACATGTTCCATAATTTTCGGAACATTTCTACGGCACGGACACCCATCCGTAGCGCTACGGAAAGCTGTCCGCGTTCAATGAAAGTGAATGGGTCCATTTTTGCGGACCACAATTGCAATCCGCAAAAACTGAGGTCTTTTACGGTCGTGTGCATGGGGCCTTAGAGTGACAACAAACAACTAGATGTTCAAAATTACTAGTGACTGGCCAGCTATTTTGTTGCGCATTTGATGCGGATCTCATCCTTTGTATTGCAAAGGTTAAAATCTGCATTGAAAATCTGCAAATCTACAATGTGTGAACTCAGCCTTAGTCCCCGTGCATATTACTTGCAGATTTTCCGTACAGAAATTGCACAGCGTTTTTGCAACATAAATTGACATGCTGCAGATTCAGAATTCACACCGCAGGTCAATTTTCTGCAAGTCTTTACTGTTAATTTTTCTGTAGGGTGTGTGAGATTTGTTAAAATCTCATCCACTTTGCTGGTACTGTAATACACTGCGAAATCTCCGGACTGAAAATCCAGATGTAAATTCCGCAGCAAATACACAACGTGTGCAGAAGGCCTTAGGGTGGCTTTTAAACATCTAGTCTGAAAATGTAATAAAAAAAAAGTTATGATTCTATGAAGTCAGAACATTTTTAAAATTCAAGTTAAAAAATTGCAAATTGAACCAAGGGGAGCCATCACTGTTGTAGGGATACAGTAAGATTTATTGGCAGTCTCGAAGATATACGTGTAATTTACCTCTGAAGTGCTTTCATTGTTGACAGTGTTTCCAGGAGTTGCAGAAGATTCAGATTCAGAATTCTGAGCTCCAACTCTCCCTGGAGTCTAAAATAAAGAGATAAAGGTAGCTTAATTATTACATGAAAAGTAGCAAATCGCGAAATTTCTTATTAAATTATACATAACACAGAGAATATTCAAGGGCTGGATAGGAGAGTAAAGTGGAGAACTTGGTTAAAGGTGTTGTCCAGTCAAAAGAAGTTGATGTACGAGCGCTGCTTCCCCTCTATTCCTTATCTGCTCATACTGTGAATCGCACACATTTGTGAACGGGAGAAAGCTGGAATACTGTGTGAACCACCGCTACAAGTGTGTCAGTGGCTCACAGTACGAGCAGGTAAGGAATAAAGGGGAAGCAACACTCGTGGGAGTGCCGTGGCCCCTTCATAGCAGCTGATCGGCAGGGGTGCTGGGAGTCAGAACACCACCGATAAGATGTCGATGGCCTATCCTGAGGATAGGCTATCAATTTTTTTTGACTGGACAAACCCTTAAGGCTTCGTTCACATCTGCGTCATGGCTCCCCGTTGACGGGTTCCGTTGGAGCTTTCCGTTCATGGGTTCCCCTGACTAAAACAAACAGAAACCATTTGCATCACCATTGATTTCAATGGTGGCGGATCTGGTGCAAATGGTTTCCGTTTGTCACTGTTGTTTAAGGGTTCCGTTGTTTTGACGGAATGAATAGTGCAGTCAACTATGGTATCAATTCCGTCAAAACGAGGCTCTAATAGGCTCCCATTATGGAAAAACGCATACCGCAGTATACATTTTTGTCAGGATGCTTCTGTATTTAATAACGTGGCCGACTATGCTATTCAACGAAGTTAAAAAAGAAAAAAGGGATGTGAACGCCACATATAGGTCAAAAAGGATACTCTTGACAAACGTTGAGTCAACAGGGTCCTAATTTGTTTGTTTTATGCGCCTGGAACTTGTATTTGTCCTTTTCTCACATTTCTATTTTTCCGAGTTCAAATAAGTGCCCTCCGTACAAAGAACACAAGTAACAATTCTTATCCGGCAATTCAGAAACCAGATAAATCTAGAAGTTAAGACAAGATCTAGAAAAATCTAGGAGCCTGTGGGATAATTCAAGGATTTATTTTCAGGATTAAGGGATTAGCTTCCACTGATTTCAACAGGAATGTATCAGAATTACTGGGCACATTGGCTAGTTGGCTTCATGCATTTGTTTTGTCCTAACAAGAAATGTTGAAAACGTAATGTTTTGTGATTTTTTTTTCCTGTTATGTTCTGCTGACTCGTTCGCAAAAAGTGACGAGTAAGTCAGGAGTGGTTTTTGACAGATGTGGATCACACATGACCTACGCAACAATCAAACCTGGTCAACCTCCATCTATCTCATAACCTCATGAGGTCTGGCAAAGCCGAAGAAGAGCGCTGTCGCTGGGGGAAACAAGGATTATGTCTAATTTTGCTTTCCTAAGAGCCGCTTATCTCGCCCAGCTCTTCTAAAATAAAACACATTTTCAGCAAACAGTAACTTGTTGGTGAAGATTTTGACAGTATTCGACAGCATGCACCGTTATTATATTCGTCAAAACGGCAGACCTCATTATAAGGCCCCATGCACACGACCGTAAAAAAAACTCCGTAATTGCGGACCGCATTACGGTCTGCAATTACGGACCCGCCTAGTTCTATTAGCCGCGGACACCTTTCCGTATCGCTATGAAAGGGTGTCCGTGCCGTAGAACCGTGCTGGGAAATAAGGAGCATGTCCTACTTTTCGTTGTTTTTTGCGGGCCATGCTCCCATACGGTGTATGGAAGCACTGCACAAAAAAGCGGCCCGCGGGTGTCGGAGGCCGGCCGTGACCGTAATCGCGGGCCGTGATTAAGGACACGGCCGTGTGCATGAGGCCTTAGTCAATGGGGTCTGTTGGTCGGCACTGGTGTCCATTGTGCAAGGGATCCGGCACTGCATCGTGGTCTCAGACATGAATAGAGCCTAAGGCTGTGTATGCCAAAAATTTTCCTTTTGGCGTCCGCCAGGTAGGTATACGTCGGTATAGCTGCTTTCATAAACAGCCAGTCACCGCATGGCATGCAGTGTACTTTTCCTTACATGGGGCTCATGGATAATGCATGCCACTGTATAGTATACAGTGACACATGTGGGAGGTTTATAATTGGCGCATGCACCTGGAGATTTCTCCGGGTTATGGATCAAACGCAGCCCCATAACGTGATGTGAACAGAGCCTAATGCGTTTGGGGCCAGCCCAAGTCGTAGATGGGCGATTCAGCAGGGGGGTGGCGAAAAACACTTCCGAAGTCTGAGTCGGCCCCCAATCCGAGTAAGTGCCGCATCCTAATCGTAGTGGTTATAAGTACCCCCACCAATCACAAATTGATGGCATATCCAACTACATTAAATCATTTTGTGTGATGGAAATAACCATTTAAAGAGTTTATACAAAGATGCCAGAATAACTTGCAGCAACTGGTAATATGGCTCGGGATGTGAGAAGGCGTGGATCATGGTCAGAGTGATATAAACCTGAGGCGCATTATGGCAAGATCCCTTCTCCACTGAGGGCAGATACCTCGGGCTTCACTGCGTTGGACACCTGTATGAGGGGCACGGCAGTGTTTCACTTATGAACATGGGTAAGCACCTTGTCGGATGGAGTTATGTGGTCATACTGTGGTGATTGATCGTGGACAGCAGATAGATGCATAGTGGTTTCACTAGATGGAACGAGATAGGCAAGGAGTAGGTGACCAACTGACATTCAGTGAAAAGACCAGGGGGTTCTCTTCACTGAAAGTTATAGCCGCAGAAAAGCGACAGACAAATTTATGTAAAAGAAAATGTATATAAAATGAAAATGCTAGGACTGGGGGAAAATATGTGTAATTGGGTCAACAACTGGCTCAGTGATAGAAAACTGAGGGTGGTTATTAATGGTACATCCTCAAAGTGCGCCACAGTTACCAGTGGGGTACCACAGGGGTCAGTATTGGACCCTCTTCTTTTTAATATGTTTATAAATGACCTTGTAGAAGGATTACAGAGTATAATTTCAGTATCTGCAGATGATACGAAGCTCTGAAAAGTAATCAACACAGAGGAGGATCATGTAATACTACAGAGAAGGATAATGTAATACTACAGAGGGATTTGGGGAAGCTGGAGGTTTGGGCAGAGAAATGGCAAATGAAGTTTAATGTGGATTAAGGTTATTCACTTGGGTTGAAGAAACAAATTTTACAATTATGCATTAATAGGTAAAACACTGGGTAAAACTACCACTGAAAAGGATTTGGGGATATTGATGGAACGCACATTTACCTTTAGCAACCAGTGCCATTCAGCTGCTGCCATGGCAAATAAAATCATGGAATGCATAAAATGAAACCTAGATGCTCATGACAAGAACATGGTTTTGCCTCTATACAAAAGTCACTAATCAGACCACATATTGTGTACAAGTTTGGCCACCTGTGTATAAGGACATGGCTGAACTAGAACGGGCGCAAAGAAGGGCGACCAAGGTAATTAAGGGAATGGGCGGATTGCAGTACCAAGAAAGGTCATCAAACTTGGGGCTATTCAGTTTAGAAAAAAAGACGACTAACTGGTGATCTAATTACAATATAGAAATATATACACTACCGTTCAAAAGTTTGGGGTCACCCAGACAATTTTGTGTTTTCCATGAAAACTCACACTTATATTTATCAAATGAGTTGCAAAATGACTAGAAAATATAGTCAAGACATTGACAAGGTTAGAAATAATGATTTTTATTTCAAATAATAATTTTCTCCTTCAAACTTTGCTTTCGTCTTGGAATGCTCCATTTGCAGCAATTGCAGCATTGCAGACCTTTGGCATTCTAGCTGTTAATTTGCTGAGGTAATCGGGAGAAATTTCACCCCATGCTTCCAGAAGCCCCTCCCACAAGTTGGATTGGCTTGATGGGCACTTCTTGCGTACCATACGGTCAAGCTGCTCCCACAACAGCTCTATGGGGTTGAGATCTGGTGACTGCGCTGGCCACTCCATTACAGATAGAATACCAGCTGCCTGCTTCTTCCCTAAATAGTTCTTGCATAATTTGGAGGTGTGCTTTGGGTCATTGTCCTGTTGTAGGATGAAATTGGCTCCAATCAAGCGCTGTCCACAGGGTATGGCATGGCGTTGCAAAATGGAGTGATAGCCTTCCTTATTCAAAATCCCTTTTACCTTGTACAAATCTCACACTTTACCAGCACCAAAGCAACCCCAGACCATCACATTACCTCAGGCTCAGAGGTATCTGTCAAATGCTTATCTCACTATATCTCATGAAACAACATGCCAGTTTAGACAAGCTAAATGGACACATTTACGGGTGAGGCCTCATGCACACGACCGTAAAAACTCCCGTTATTACGGGTCGTAATTACGACCCGTAATAACGGGCTCATAGACTTCTATTGGCGACGGGTGCCTTCCCGTTTTCTCACGGGAAGGTGCCCGTGCCGTTGAAAAAGATAGAACATGTCCTATTTCAGGCCGTAATAACGGCACGGACAGTCCATAGAAGTCTATGGAGCTCTCGTAATGACGGGTGGCTACACGTGTGCACCCGTCATTACGGCAGCGTTGCTAAGCGACGTCAGTAAATAGTCACTGTCCAGGGAGCTGAAAGAGTTAACTGATCGGCAGTAACTCTTTCAGCACCCTGGACAGTGACTACCGATCAGTATAAACCTGTAAAAAATAAAAAACGTTCATACTTACCGACAACTTCCTGCTTCCTCCAGTCCGGTCTCCCGCCCGTTGCCTTGGTGACGCGTCCCTCTCGACATCCGGGCCGACGTCCTGGATGACGTTTCAGGCCATGTGACCGCTGCAGCCAATCACAGGCCAATCACTGGCTGCAGCGGTCACATGGACTGCCGCGTCATCCAGGGATGTCGGGCTGGATGTGAAGAGAGGGACGCGTCACCAAGACAACGGCCGGGTAAGTATGAATTTCTTTAACTTTTATTACAGAAAAGGCTGTCCCTTCTCTCTATCCTGCACTGATAGAGAGAAGGGGCTGCCGATTAGTGCAGTGCTATTTTGCCGCCAAAAACGTGCTCGTAAATACGGGTGGAATACGTGTGACACCGGACCCATATTTACGGGCACGGGTTCGTAAATACTGGTGCAAAACGGGTGGAATACGTGTGACACCGAACCCGTATTTACGCCAGTATTTACGGGTGGGGAAAAATACGGTCGTGTGCATGAGGCCTCAGACAGGAAATAAACTTTTAGCCAAACAAAAACTCGTATGGCCGTATTCACTCTACAACAACTCTCCTCCATCACTTTAATGACTGGTTATAATCTCATCGTGCTTTGATTTAAACGTTTTGGTTTTTATTCAACGTTTTACTAATATAATTATGTTGCTTTTAATCTTAAATACTAATATTACACCTCTCCAGGATGATAATCTTAGGGCCTGTTCACATCAGCGTTGTCTGTCCGTTGCGGGTTTCCGTCGGAGATGTCCGCTTTAGATTGTCCAAAAAAACTGAACCCTGTCACAACGATGACAAACGGAAATTATTAGCAAAGTTTCCGTCACCATTGAGATCATTGGTGATGCAAACGGAAGCAAAGATTTTAATTTGCCTTTCCTTTGAGGGGTTCCCCCGAAGGAAACCTCCGACAGAACCCCTCAACGGAAAGACACCGCTGATGTGAACACAGCCTTAGTAGTATACGCAAGAGTATAAACGATCATGAAAGAAACAGAACTGCAGGGGATAACAACAAAAAAATTAAATAAAATAAAATTTAAATAAAATGTGAAATAGATAAATGACTTTTCACCATTTTTCTCATCTGTAGGGAAATATATCTGTTATTCTAATCCACATAGATATTGAAAAAGAACATGACAAGTGTTTTTCATAACAGTTACTGCAGATCAGCACTATTGTTAGAATCTCTCTAGTTGTACTATGGGAATATTAACAACCCCTCTGTATTTATCCCGTACAATGATAGCACTTCAACCATTATTGTCAAACTACTTTAGATGTTTTATTACCTCATGAGCCATAATCCAAATCACAAGCTAAAACTAGTAATGTTTGCCATTAATTCCCAGCACGGTATCAAACATTTACTTTTTTTTTTTTTTACTTCACAAACATCACATTATGGAAGCAACATTTTATTCACAGAGATAAAATCAAAAATGTTCATATACCATTGTTTCGGTTCATTAAAGGGCACCTGCCATTAGGGTTGTCACGATACCAGAATTTGGATTTCGATACAGATACTTCGTGTAGTATTGCAATATAATTGGTGTGGTATTGCGATACTCGATACCAAAACTATACTTTGCCAAAAATAATAATTTAAAAAAAGTTCTTCCATTTTCTGATGCGAGGTGTGATGATGAATTTTGAACCTCCATGTGCCTCACGTGAATAGTTAGTTAATATTACTTTTTTTTTTTTACTTTAATGTATGTACTAGCATAGATCTATATTACAGTACATTAGCCTGTGTACTGATAGTACACAGGCAGTTGTTGGGACGTACCTCAGTATGCCCTAACAACAGGAAATATGGTCAGACAGCCCTGGGGTCTATCAATGGACCCTGGGCTGTCTGACGATATATGGTATGTGAGTTGATCGCGTCACAGGAATTCCCTGTGACACTATCAAAAAGGCATCCCCCCCCATCTCATTTACACCTTGAATGCTGCGGTCAGCTTTGATAGCAGCGTTCAGGGGAATGGCGGCATAAATCAGAGGTTTCTCTGATCTCCGCCGTTAGAGCAGGGCTGCGGCTGTGTAATACAGCCATTGCCCCGCTCGTGACAACAAGTGCGCGCGTGGTCAGTATGATGTGAAGCGGCCAGCCCTGCACTAATGAGCAGCGGCATCGGCACTGAAAACAGTACATGGGGGTGTTTTGCCGTGTGCTCGCCATGTTCTGTCTTCAGTGCCGGCGCTCATTAGTGCAGCGCTGGTCGCATCACATCATGCTGACCGCGCGCGCACTTCTCAATAGTCAGGAGCGGGGCAATGGCTGTATCACACAGCCGCAGCCCCGCTCTGACTACATTCATGTATTACTATACTAACCATTTCAGGGTGCATGGTATCGAAACAGTATCGAAGTTTCGCTGCATCGTGCAACCCTATCTGCCATCAAGATCGTGCTGATCTAACCCCGGGTAGCATGAGTTAATGACAAGTCCCATGATCTACGTTAAGTTCTAAAGCACTGCTGTGTGAAAATATAGCTTAAACACTGGGTTGTGGCCATTGCCCGGTGCCAGATTTGGGGAGAATTGTCTGCTGGTGGCTACCCTCTGACTTCCTCCATCCAGCTCTGGACAGGCCTTTTCCTATTTCTGTAGACTTTAGGGGCCAACAACATTATTCCAAGAGTTAGTTTCATATATTTAGTATCCAGGCAAAATTCAATTGACATCAAATGAAAACAACCCAAAAAGTTAGAGACAAGCAGAAAATTTGTAGGCGCATTCGCTAACCGGCTCCAGTTATTATTTGTTTTGCGGCAGAACTGGGTAACAAATCATTAGCCAGATCCAATAAAAGTTGTCAACAGAATGCCAAAAAGCAAATCTGCCTAGTTATGTTGAAATATAGGCGCAGAGAACGTATCACTAAACATGTAGATTTGCCATGTCAGTAAGGGTAAATACATGAAAAAAGAAAATAATTCTTAAAAAAAAAAAAAAAATATGGTTTTTTTGCTTATTTTTTTTTATATTTATGGAGAGCTCTAAAGTCGCAGGAGGACCTTTGAGCAGAAGAGTGGACAATCACTTAGCGAAGTGGAAGAAATTGAAGGCTTCAGAGGATATTAACCGATCCTATTAATTTGTTTTCAAGGTCTCATTTAAAGCAACGCGTTTCAGGGCATCACAGGCCCCTTTCTCAGGCTATAGACCTCTATAATTATATTGTCCCCTTTCTCAAGTTATAGATACAGCTATTATGACATTTTTTGCCATATAAAATTTATCCCACTATTATGCGGCAAAACCACAGCGCAATACAATACCAGAATATGCAATGAGATTCCAGGGAATCTCACGTCCATGCTGCGGTATTTTTCAGGACGTACAGTAAATTGACCGGCGGTGCATATTTTGGGAACTGCGGCATGTCAATATGTCCTGCGATTCCTATCTCCCTAGTTCTGGAGAAATACGCAGCACAAACTGCAGCAACGCCGCGATTTATGCAGCAAAATGCAAAAACCACACAGAAAAATGCATCAAAAACCGCTCCTGCGGTTTTGCTGCGTATTTTCCGTAGAAAAATACGCAACATGTGCATGTAGTCTTAATAACGCATGGCCATTTCTATAGCTGAAAAAAGGTATCTGTGATCCCCCGAAATGCGTAATTTTAATGAGACCTTTGACCCCTTGGCAACAAGTGAAATAACTACACCACAGCTGCCAAGGGGAAAATGGAGTGGGCTCACGACTTGAGCCCGATCCATATTCAGCGGGTGTTGGCTCTATGTTGCAGCTGACACTTCATTGTAACAGCCGGGATCGGAGAGAACTCTGATCCTGGCCATCTAACCACTTAGATGACACGGTGTAAGCCTTTACAAAGAGGGGGGAGGCGGCCCATTCCATCTGCTCATCGGCCCTCCGCTATGCGAACGTATTGTGCGGATGGTTGTCATTGTAGCTTGAAGGGCTAATGAAGTTACCCAGAGGGCTTAAGAAGAGCTGGTAAATAGTACAGTACAATACACAGATATTGCAGTGTATTGTACCAGTGATCAAACGATCGCTTGTTCAACGGGACTAAAAAAAAATATTTTCAAACAGTTATATAACATTTTTAATAATGCACAAAAAAATTAAATGGAAAAAAAAAATAAAAAAAAAAGTTTCCAAAAAACATTTTCCCATTTTTCCCTAAAGTAACGTAAAAAAAAAAAATACAAAAAAAGTTAATTTAATGGCATTGCTGCATTCGTAAAAGATCAAAATATTACGTTATTTAAACCGTTGGATAAACATTGCAAAAAAAACAAAAAACACAATGCTAGAATTGCTGTTTTTTTGTCACCCTGCTTACACAAAAAGTAATCAAAAAGTCATATATACCCCAAAATGGAGGCAATAAAAGCAGGGGGAAAAACAAAAAAACGCACACCTCTCCATCAACCGAAAACAATTTATTGTTAACGAATTGTTTTTTCGTTGTAAAAACATTAAAAAAAAAAAAAAAAGATATCAATTTGGTATCACCGTAATCATATAGAATGAAGAGAACATGTCGGTGAATGCCAGAACAATGAAACAATTTTTTCCCTTTTCCACCCCACAAATAACTTTCTTTTAGTTTTCCAGTACATTATACCACCGGCAGCACACCCGGTTGTTGTTTACATGCACGAAGCATGTAAGCACTGCAGCCAATTAGGGGGATCAGCATGATGTCAGAAATACAACACATGACTGCTGAGCACTCCGATTGGCTGCAGCGGTCATATGCTACAACTACCGAGAGTGCCACCGGAGCATCAGCACTGGATCGCTGTGGATAGGATAGGTAAGTATTGCTTTTTTGGTTACATTATTTCATTTCCAGTCCCATCTAAGAAAAATTCACATCAAGAATAACCCTTTAAATATCCTTTGAAGCTTTCCATTTATTCCACTGGAGTTTGTGCCAAGTGATTGTCCACTCTTCTGCGACTACAGACCCGCCAAGTATGGGTGAACCTCTAACCTACTCTGAAAATGAGTGTTGTGCCTATAAAATAGAACTACTTCACCACGTGAACACTCCACCCCTATATACTTACAGAAAGCTGAGCTGTGGGAAGTTGTGTGTCAGGGTCTCCACATTAGAATGCTACTGGTCACCACCAATACTCCAAAGTGAGGATCCTATAACATGGGGGTTGTGGGATATTAGGGTAAAGTGCAGGGACACCCACATCTTTAGATTTAGTGCTGATAATCACAGCTCAAACAGCAAATGTTTCACTTATTTACTGATTAATAAGAAATAAAAGTGCCCCACCTATGCCAAATAACAAGGCTGCGTTACTCGCTGGCTGACTCACCCAATACCAGTGTTTGACTTCATTTATTTTAACTTCAGCCCATTGTTTATCTTTCTGACACATGGACTTGGATTTTGATGCAGTCAGTGTAGGAAGTGTAATTGTCGTACAATGTCTGGGTCAGAGATCAGCAAGCCAAGCTGTGAATGGCACTTCCCTGCAAGGATCCAGAACAATCTAAAGTCCACATGTTAGTCATTCACAGCGAAGCAGCCATAAACAGGCGCGGTCGTCACTACAGACACAATGCATCCTGGGAGTAGATGACTGAATCATATAGGAAACGGAGTAAGAGCAGAACGGTGATTTCTCAAAAAAGGAGAGAATTGACTTTGTGTTTCACAGTAGTTATTAGTGAAAACAGTTATTTCCAAGCAAAGGAGTTTAGGAATCATTCAACATTGTATTTACCAAATAAATATTACATTTCTTTATACATTTCTTTAAATTGGCATTAATGGGACCTGACAGGTTTTTTTTATTTGTTAAACCATAGACATGTATGGAACGTTGATAGGACAGGTCACTGCTGGACCCCCACCAATCCCATGAAGAGGTGACCATGCACGTGCGTTCCCTATTTGCATGTTTCCATATAACCTATTCATTATAATGCAGGGTAACAATGCACAAAGACTATACAACGTAAAGGTTAGAAAATGTCACATGTATCAATTTCATATACATCATTTAAGCCAATGCCGAAGATAAAGAGAGACAATTTTTGTTGGCATATGTCGTGACAAATTTATGACCACATCTGCCTTATTTAATAAATCTGTCACAACATACATCACGGCTATTCAGCTTTCACACAGGAAAACATGATGGCACTTTTTCTACGCCGGGGCCTGTGTGAAGTAGCAACACTTTATTTATTTTTGTCTGAATCCTGGCCAGACAGTAAGCCACGCCCTCTTTGGACTCCAATTTAATAGGACGTTCACGGCTCTAAATTCCGGATCAAAAGGATACTAAATGTGTTATACAGCAGATTAACCCCTTAATGACTGCTCACACGCCTTTTCACGACAGTCATTAAAGAGGCTCTGTCACCACATTATAAGTGCCCTATCTCCTACATAAGGAGATCGGCGCTATAATGTAGGTGACAGTAATGCTTTTTATTTAAAAAAAAGATCTTTTTTTACCACTTTATTAGCGATTTTAGCTTTATGCTAATGAGTTTCTTAATGCCCAAGTGGGCGTGTATTTACTTTAGACCAAGTGGGCGTTGTACAGAGGAGTGTATGACGCTGACCAATCAGCATCATGCACTCCTCTCCATTCATTTACACAGCGCATAGGGATCCTGCTAGATCCTTATGTGCTGCCTTATACTAACACATTAACAATACTGAAGTGTTTAGACAATGAATAGACATTCCACGGGATGTCTATTCAGAATCCCTGCACTTCGTTACTGTTTCTATGATAGTTACAGCAGAGGAAGCATAATCTCGCTGTAACCTGTCATTTACAGCGAGATCACGCTTCCTCTGGCTCCACCCATTCTCCCATTGATGCGGTGAAGTAGTCATGTGCCCTTAGCAGAGAAACACCCCCAAAACATAATGTTTCCACCTCCATGCTTGACAGTGGGGACGGTGTTCTTTGGGTCACAGGCAGCATTTCTCTTCCTCCAAATACAGCGAGTTGAGTTAATGCCAAAGAGCTCAATTTTAGTCTCATCTGACCACAGCACCTTCTCCCAATCACTCTCAGAATCATCCAGATGTTCATTTGCAAACTTCAGACGGGCCTGTACATGTGCCTTCTTGAGCAGGGGGACCTTGCGGGCACTGCAGGATTTTAATCCATTACGGCGTAATGTGTTACCAATGGTTTTCTTGGTGACTGTGGTCCCAGCTGCCTTGAGATCATTAACAAGTTCCCCCCGTGTAGTTTTCGGCTGAGCTCTCACCTTCCTTAGGATCAAGGATACCCCACGAGGTGAGATTTTGCATGGAGCCCCAGATCGATGTCGATTGACAGTCATTTGTATGTCTTCCATTTTCTTACTATTGCACCAACAGTTGTCTCCTTCTCACCCAGCGTCTTACTTATGGTTTTGTAGCCCATTCCAGCCTTGTGCAGGTCTATGATCTTGTCCCTGACATCCTTAGAAAGCTCTTTGGTCTTGCCCATGTTGTAGAGGTTAGAGTCAGACTGATTAATTGAGTCTGTGGACAGGAGTCTTTTATACAGGTGACCATTTAAGACAGCTGTCTTTAATGCAGGCACCAAGTTGATTTGGAGCGTGTAACTGGTCTGGAGGAGGCTGAACTCTTAATGGTTGGTAGGGGATCAAATACTTATTTCTCTGTGCACAATGCAAATAAATATATAGAATTTTGATAATGTGATTTTCAGTATTTTTATATATAATCTATCTCTCACTGGTAAAAGTAACCTAGCCTAAAAATTCTAGACTGTTCATGTCTTTGACAGTGGGCAAACTTACAAAATCAGCAAGGGATCAAATACTTATTTCCTTCACTGTATATCGGTGGAAAAAAAAACAAAAAACGATGGCTCTTAGAATATGGCAACACAAAAACAAATGCTTTAGAAAACAAAAAGTGTTTACATTGTGCAAAAGTAGTAAAACATAACTTTATTCTGCAGGTCGTTATGATTATGGCGATACCTACTTTTACAAAAAAATGTATGTCATTTACACCACACGGTAAACAGCATAAATTTTAAACTCCAAAATGTGTGGTGAAGTTTGAATGAATTTCAACTCTCACCCGACATCAGGGGATAGTTAGGACATCACCGCACACATCAGAAGGTCGGTCAGTCCCGCCAAGATTGGTAGTTTCAGCTGATATCTAATGAGCATGGCCACCTTAAAGAGGCTCTGTCACCAGATTATAAGTGCCCTATCTCCTACATAATCTGATTGGCGCTGTAATGTAGATAACAGCAGTGCTTTTTATTTAGAAAAACAATCATTTTTGAGCAAGTTATGAACAATTTCAGATTTATGCTAATTCGTTTCTTAAGGGTATGTGCACACGATAGCAGGCATTTACGTGTGAAAAGACAGACTGTTTTCAAGAGAAACCAGCTGCCTCGTTTCACACGTAAATGCTCCTCCTCGTAATATACGAGGCGTCTTTGACGCTCGTAAATCTTGAGCTGCTCTTCATTGACTTCAATGAAGAACAGCTCAAATTACGTTGCAAAGAAGTGTACTGCACTTCTTTGCCGAGGCAGTCAATTTACGCGTCATCGTTTGACAGCTGTCAAACGACGACGCGTAAATTACAGGTCGTCTGCACAATACGTCGGCAAACCCATTCAAATGAATGGGCAGATGTTTGCCGACGTATTGTAGCCCTATTTTCAGACGTAAAACGAGGCATAATATGCCTCGTTTACGCCTGAAAATAGGTCGTGTGAACACAGCCTAATGACCAACTAGGCGTGTTTTTACTTTAGACCAACTGGGCATTGTACAGAGGAGTCTATGACGCTGACCAATCAGCGTCATACACTTCTCACTGTTACAGGGTGATTGTGCAGTGAAAGAAGCTGGGCTGGAACAATGAGAAGTGTATGATGCTGATTGGTCAGCGTCATAGACTTCTCTGTACAACACCCAGTTGGTCAAAAGTAAAAACACGCCGAGTTGGTCATTAAGAAACGAATTAGCATAAATCTAAAATTGCTCATAACTCGCTCAAATATGATTGTTTTTCAAAATAAAAACCACTGCTGTTATCTACATTACAGCGCCAATCAGATTATGTAGGAGACAGGGCACTTATAATCTGGTGACAGAGCCTCTTTAAGATCACCGGGTAATTGCCACAAATATACTGTGACCAACTGGCCTCAGTAATGGGATCCTGGCATTCTCTGCTTCATGAGTAAAAGTTTACTGGGAGTTCTATGTCACCGAGAATGTCCTTTTGCCAGACCACATGTCCTCTCTTATTCAAGCTTATGAATAGTTAGAACTACACCCAACTAGGAAAATTCGAGCTGGCAATATAAGAGAGGATGAATGGACAAAATACTGTACGTTGAACTTACATAGATATCAATAGACAATAGTCCAACTAATTTTTAAGCACACCAGCCCTGCAGTAAACATACAGGTGCAGATTATTGATGTCCTAGGCTCTGTTCACAGAGTTTAGCACACATTTTTATGCGGAAACAGCATAAAAAAAAAGACCAAAATCTCCCCCCACTGATTTCAATGGGAGGCAGATGCGTTTTTGTTTTTTTCCTGGCGGCTTTTAGCCATCGCGGGGAAAAAAAAGCAGCATATTCTTTCCTGACGGTTTCCGCCTCTGACCTCCCATTGAAATCAATGGGAGGCAGAAAAAACCTGCGCCACTCCTTTCCCAGCTTTTTTGCTGCGTTTTTATTGCCTGCGATCCTTGCATTAGCTTCAATGGCTGCAGGCGAAAACGCTGCCAAAAAGCAGTCAGGTAAAAATCTGCCTCAACATTCCTAATGCCCTGTTCACACGTTTTTTTTCCACGGTTTTTGCTGCAGAAACAGTCGCAAAAAACGACAAAATCACCACCCTTTGATTTCAACGGGAGGCGGAGGCACTCGCGGGAAAAAGAAGCGGCATGCCCTTTCTTCGGGCGTTTCCATCTCTGACCTCCCATTGACACCAATGGGAGGCAGAGAAATCGTTTTTTGCCTGTGGCGCTCAATTGCCGCAACCGAAAAAAGGAAAGAAAAACTTTGCAAACTGCGTGCAGGCAGGCGCCATTGATTCCGTCAAAACAACGGAACCCTGTCACACCGGTGACAAACGGAAACCTTTAGCAACGTTTCCGTCACCACTGATATCAATGGTGATGCAAACGGAAGCTTAGATTTCCGTTTGCCTTTCCGTTGAGGGGTTCACCCTACGAAAACCTCAGATGGAACCCCTCAACGGAAAGGCCACGCTGATGTGAACACAGCCTAAGATATGTACTTAGATGTGATGGATAACAGGTGGATCCCGATTGTCAGAGACATGCAGGACCCGCTGACACTGAACCCGTCAGTGCCGCTGACCTGACGTATACAGGATTCAGCATAAGGGTATGTGCACACACAAAATAAAAACTGTCTGAAAATACGGAGCTGTTTTCAAGGGAAAACAGCTCCTGATTTTCAGACAATTTTTAAGACACTAGCGATTTTCGCTGCATTTTTTACGGCCGTTTTTGGAGCGGTTTTCAAGTCTATGAAAAACGGCTCCAAAAACGTCCAAAGAAGTGACCTGCACTTCTTTTTCACGGCCGTTTTTTTTTTTTAAAAACGGCTTGTCGGAATAGAACGCTTTTTTCCCCCATTGAATGGGCAGATGTTTGGAGGCATTCTGCTTCCGATTTTTCAGACGTTTTTCGGAGCCCGAAAAACAGCCAAAAATAGGCCGTGTGAACATACCCTGAGGCCTCCCACACACGAGCGTGTTTGGTCCGTGATATACGGTGCGTACGTCGGCAGCATTTCCCGAAACCGAACACACTGCAGGGAGCTGGGCTCCTAGCATCATAGTTATTTATGACGCTAATTGCCCCTGCCTCGCTGCGGAAATCTGTCCCGTACTGAAAACAGTACGGGGCAGTTGTCTCGCAGCGAGGCTGCGACACCTAGCGTCATAGATAACTATGATGCTAGGAGCCCAGCTCCCTGCAGTGTGTTCGGTTTCGGGAAATGCTGCCGACGTACGCACCGTATATCACAGACCGAACACGCTCGTGCATGGGAGGCCTAAGATACAGCTACTTTGTATACTGAGCAGCTGTATCTCAGAAAGTAAAATGATTTTTTTAATAAAAACGGATTATAAAGTTGCACAAAACACACTGACTGACCTTTTTATTAAAAAAAATAAAATGAACATAGGTTTACATAACAAGGCTGTGCAGTATGTAATAGGGCCAGTGCGATAAGAAGGGAAATCAGAATAAGGTGGGAGACAAAATAGTTACATAGTTTTTACGGTTGAAAAAAGACACGTCCATCAAATTGAACCAAGGGATGGGAAAAGGTATGGGAAACATTTCTACACATAGGAGCTAATGTTTTTTTGTTCTAGGAAATTATCTAAGCCTTTTGTAAAGCCATCTCCTGTCCCTGCTGTGACCAGCTCCTGTGGTAGGCTATTCCATAAATTCACCGTTCTTACTGTAAAGAAGACTTGTCGCCTCTGCAGATTGAACCTTTTTTTCTCCAGACGGAGGGAGTGCCCCCTTGTTTTTTGAGGGGGTTTTACATGGAACAGGATTTCACCATATTTTTTGTATGTGCCATTCATATATTTATACAAGTTAATCATGTCCCCCCTTAGTCGTCTTTTTTCAAGGCTAAATAGGTTTCATTCTTTTAACGGGTTGCCGACACAGGACGAGTATGCTCGTCCTGAGCGGCGGGTACTTTGCGCATTAGGACGAGCATTCTCGTCCTGTGTGACAGCCGTCTCCGGGCGCGATCGAGAGCGGGGGCAACGGCTGTAATACACAGCCACGGCCCTCTCTAACAGCGGAGAGAAGAGAAACATCCTTCCACCGTTAACCCTTTGAAGGCCGCGATAAAAGCTGATTGCGGCGTTCAAGGAGGGGGGACTGAACTTTGATCGAATTAACTGATGCGATCAAAGCCCATAACTTGTACGGCCATACAGCCCAGGGTCCATTGAAGGACCCCAGGGCTGTCTGAACATATTTCCTGTTAGGGCATACTGAGGCATGCCCTAACAACTGCCTGTGTACTATCAGTACACAGACTAATGTACTGGCATATAGATCTATGCTAGTACATTACAGTTCAAAAATAAAAATGAAAAATACCTTTATTGGATTTAAAAAAAAAAGCTAAATGAATGTAAAAAAAAAAAAAAAATTATGATAAATAAATTGTAAAAAATACACCGAACACTTTTTTTTTATAATTAATAAACTTTTTAAAAGTCCCAAAACATGAAATAATCTAGACATATTTGGTATCGCCACGACCGTAACAACCTGTACAACAAATGTATAACATTATTTATGATGATCGGTGTATGGTGTAAAAAAAAATATATATATATTAAAACTGCAGCGGAACTGCTTTTTTTCTGCATTTTCGACAAAAGAAAAATTTACATAAATTAAACGATAATATATTTTTACCAAAACATACTACCTACATAAAGCACAACTCGTCCCGCAAAAAAACAAAGTCTCATACAACTACATCGTACAAAAAATAAAAGCGTTATGAGCGTCGGGATGCAAAGAGGGAAAATATAAACAAAAACTGTTCTGTCCTCAAGGCCAAAATTGGCCATGTCCTTAAGGGGTTAATCTTCTCTCATAACTTAGATTCTCCATGCCCCTTATTAGCTTGGTAATGCAGCTGAAGTGGCTGTTTTAGCTGATATAATAACAATGAAATCTGTGTGTAATAGTAATAGGGAATCATTTTGAGACCATCCAATACGTTTCTGTGCCATTAGAAGAGCCGTCTTTCATCTGAAACATTACGATGGTCATCAAAGCAAAGATTATCATTCCAACCTCTAAATAGCGGGGCTGAGCCATCTTCAGATTAATGGCCACCTCAACACTAAAATCACACATGAGCTGGTAGATAAACTCCAAGGGCCAAGTAACATGGAGAGGATGTTGGTTGTCATCTTTCAGCTACATGCTGAAATGATGAGCCTCTCGATGGTCAGAAACAATCATTCCTATGTCTAGGAACCAAGTCAGAACAGTGAAGACTCAATCCAGAAATAGAAAGCAACCCCGAGTGTGCCCCCAGCTATAGGCAGGCCATCCATCACAAGTCACATGATGCAATTCCTTTTTTAATTGAACTAAATAGAAATGAATGGTAAAGTTGCTGGACAAGAGTAATGTCCGCGTACGCTGACCGCCGGCATTCCCCCCTTACCGGCAGCCACAGGCCTATCAGGACTTGCTGGCGTCTCCTCCTCCAGAGACGCCGGCACACATTGCTCTCTCCTCCTGCTGTTATGTTACTCTTAGGGTATGTTCACATGGCAAACAAAAAACAGCTGTAAAATACGGAGATGTTTTCAAGGGAAAACAGCCTCTGATTTACAGCCATTTTTTATGCATCAAGCGTTTTCTGATGCATTTTTTACGGCCATTTTTGGAGCGGTTTTTCTATTGAGACAATGAAAAACAGCTCAAGAAGTGACGTGCACTTCTTTTTTACGGGTCGTTTTTTTTTTGCGTAGTTTTTACAAACCGCGTAAAAAAAAAAAAAAGCCCCGTGGGAACCAAATGCCGTTTTTCCCATTGAAGTCAATGGGCAGATGTTTGGAGGCGTTCAGCCGTTTTTTGGGGCATTTATGGCTCAAAAAACGGCTGAAAATAAGCTTTGTGAATATACCCTTAGAGTGTGCGCGCTTGTCCCCTGTCTTAAAGGACCAGTGCACACACCAGCAACTTAGTACCTGTCCAATCCAAGCACACCCGGGACTTTAAGAAGGACTCTGCCCACTTCCACCTTGCCTGAGCAATGTTGTCTTCGCTACATTTGTCTTGCAAATGGTTCCTTAGCTGTATCCCGTATAAGTCAAGTGTCCGAGACGACTTCACCATCTGTGTCCGGTGTCTGTTTCAAACCGAGTGTCCAAGACGACGGCACTACTCCAGTCCGGTGTCCTAGCCAAACGTCATTATCCCGCACAGACCTGCTTCCCTGTCTGGCATATACCCACTTCTGACCTACCAGGTACTTTATCATTACTGACTCTCACAGCAGCAGCTGCTCCGTTACAGCGGAGTGGTCCAGTGGGTACAGATTCCCGCAAGTTGTTACAACAGTCATATGACTGTTGTGATCGCAATTCGCATGTTTTTGACTAGAGGATCACTGTAATGATCCCTGGCAAAATTTGCACAGTCTATGGCACTACTGGTGCCCATGAGGCAGCGATAAAAAGCCAAACTGTGACAGCCACTGCCCCACATTCCCGAGATTTTGTGGCAACAGAGGAAGATAAAGCAGCTGCTTCTTCTTCCTTCTCTCGGCTGTTATAGATGGAGTAAAACACACCTAGTGACAGCCCACCTCCATCCACCAGACCGGTTCTCTGTTCTGGCACATAGAGAGAGGTATCCCTTTAAAGAGGCTCTGTCACCAGATTTTGCAACCCCTATCTGCTATTGCAGCAGATCGGCGCTGCAATGTAGATTACAGTAACGTTTTTATTTTTAAAAAATGAGCATTTTTGGCCAAGTTATGACCATTTTTGTATTTATGCAAATGAGGCTTGCAAAAGTCCAAGTGGGTGTGTTTAAAGTAAAAGTCCAAGTGGGCGTGTATTATGTGCGTACATCGGGGCGTTTTTAATACTTTTACTAGCTGGGCGTTGTGTATAGAAGTATCATCCACTTCTCTTCAGAACGCCCAGCTTCTGGCAGTGCAGACACAGCCGTGTTCTCGAGAGATCACGCTGTGTCGTCACTCACAGGTCCTGCATCGTGTCGGCCACATCGGCACCAGAGGCTACAGTTGATTCTGCAGCAGCATCAGCGTTTGCAGGTAAGTAGCTACATCGACTTACCTGCAAACGCCGATGCTGCTGCAGAATCATCTGTAGCCTCTGGTGCCGATGTGTCCGACACGATGCAGGACCTGGGGCAGGAAATAAGTGACATCACAGCGTGATCTCTCGAGAACACGGCTGTGTCTGCACTGCCAGAAGCTGGGCGTTCTGAAGAGAAGTGGATGATACTTCTCGTCAGAAAGCCCAGCTAGTAAAAGTAGTAAAAACGCCCCGATGTACGCACATAATACACGCCCACTTGGACTTTTACTTTTAAACACGCCCAGTTGTACTTTTGCAAGCCTCATTTGCATAAATACAAAAATGGTCATAACTTGGCCAAAAATGCTCGTTTTTTAAAAATAAAAACGTTACTGTAATCTACATTGCAGCGCCGATCTGCTGCAATAGCAGATAGGGGTTGCAAAATCTGGTGACAGAGCCTCTTTAACAAGAGCCTAGTAACGTCACAATGATCGAGGGGGACAATAAACAGATTACTTACATTCTATTGCCACAATGCAGCTCTATGGCACTGGGTTTAAAGGTAACACCTGCATGGAGTATGGTCCACAGACTTCATATGAGCAAGTATACACTCTGCTCAGCCCTCCCAGCAGAACAGAAAAAAAGCAGATCTGAAGCGATTTTGCTCCTTCATTTCAGCGATCTGTGCGGGGTAAGATGTTTTTTTTGTTAATGCAGCTAACCCTTTAACAGAGAGAGGACGTCATCTCTCCAATAATTTCTACGGAGCAGTGGTTTGTGCGCATTACAACACCTTTGTAGGACCCACCTCTATTATCCAGATTAGAGAGCTCTCTCTGGCGGACCCAGCACGTCCTTATGGTCGACCATTCATATGAAAGGTCATCACGTAATACTACATTTGTAGGCAAACCGTAGCTTTCCTCATTGCCGAGGGTTTCAGGAGTTAGACCAGTTTCATTTGACAAGTGACAGGCTAAACCCCATAGTAAGATATGTAACTATACAGCTTAGCTCCCATTGTCTAACTGCCAGGTGAGTTCCCACATGTACTGCGCTCTGGTAACAGCAAACCAGCCAAATTCTCAGCTTAGCTTTGGATGTGACTGGAGAACAAAATAATGTAACTCACAGTCAGTAAAATATAATTAAAAAAAAGCATTTACAAAGTCACTCCACATTTAAGCAGATTTTTCTGTAAGAGATTTGTTTGGTTTTAAAGCAATACAGAACATCCATCACCGAAAGCTTTAAAAGCAGGAAACTAACTCCCATAATCCTCCCAAATGCAGCTGATAAATAAGAAGGAGCATATTTGGGATGCGGTCACCTTCCATGACTGGCTCAGTAGAAAACAACCTCCAGCAGCAATGCCATGTTGTCTCCTGGTGCAATAGAAACATTTACTAGATCAGTCCAACCATATGGGGTATATTAGTAAGTCAGTGACTCTCCGGCCTATCAGAATAAGCATATGATTGGTCAGACTTATTCTGAACAAGTCTAATAGTCCCGCCTTATAGATCAATTGCAATATGGGTTACACCTGTGGCTGGCAGTACGTTTTTTAGCTATCAGCAGGGTCCCATTTTATGCAATATTGGAATATAATCTGTTCTCCAGGATTATGTTATACAGCAGCTTGCTAGACAGAAGTATTGCCACTCAAAAGCACAGGGCAATGACCTTACCATACAAATCAGTAAGGAAGGGGTTACTAGGGCCCACAAGCAGTGATAACGTGAGGGCCTACACTTTGGGCATACAATGAAGGCAGCTATGGAAGACACAGGCAGCAGGCCCAACACGTCATGTGATCCCCACTATTATAATAGAGCGCCACACTCCCCGCCCGGGTCCAGCACACAACATATACGCGGGTCCGCGCGTATACAAGCAGCCACTCCAGCACACACACCCAGCACTAGGAAGTGCCTGTCATTCACGTGTGGCGGCCATAGAGAAGTCTCACCAGCTGCAGTATTCTCCTGAACATGGCTCTTGTATGCGCACTGCGGGGACAGGAGGCGGCACTGACAACGGCTCCGACCTTCTCTTCTTTATTCTTTACCGGATAAACCACACAGACATAGAGAATGTCTCTTCTTCTCGATCATTCAAACCAACGACAATGTTTACACTCCAAACCTGCTGTTCTGTCAAACGCCTCGCCTGAGCTCTTTGGCGCCACCTAGCAGTCCTCCGACGACTTGCTCGAGACATCAGATTTCTAATTCCATAGATTTAGTAACTGTGCTCTTATCAATAACATAGAAGGAAATCATTATCGTAAAGAAGCTGTAGAAGAAGCAGTACCGATCCGGGACTCTGTTCCATAATTTTAGACCATAACTTCTAATCATACTGTAGAAACACAAAACGGACACATGGGTATGTATAAGGCAAAAATCGAAACTATCTTACACAAAAATATATTTTATTGGAAATAAACATACCGCATAAACAATTCAAATCATTTAACCCCTTCCCGCTTTGGCCACTTTTGACCTTCCTAATAGAGGTTCATTTTTCAAATCTGACATGTTTCACTTTATGTGGTAATAACATGGGAATGCTTTTACCTATCCAAGCGATTCGGAGATTGTTTTCTCGTGACACATTGGACTTTATGTTACTGTTAAAATTTGCTTAGTACATTTAGTATTTAATTGTGAAAAACACGAAAATGTAGTGAAAAATTGCCAAAATTAGCATTTTCCTCAACTTAAATCTATCTGCTTGAAGACAGGCAGTTATACCACACAAAATAGTTACTAATTAACCGGTTAAGGACTAGGCTGTTTTACAGCTAAATGACCAGAGCAAATTTCACAATTTTGCTATGCGCTTCTTTAGATGACTATAACTCAGCAGGTGAATAAAGTTCATCTTTGAATTTTACACTCTTTTTAAAGGACAGATAGGGCTTTGTTTTAGTGGCATTTGTCAGTATATATCATTTTTTTTTTTTTCTCTAAAGTGGGCAAAATTGGAAAAAAATGCAAGAATTTAACAATTGCGTCGGTTTATGCTAGCATTTTTCACACACGGTATGAACCACGGCCAAAATTAATCTCCTTTCACATTCTTCCACTTCTCCCGTGCATGGGGATACCAAATATGTGTGCCTTATTCGCTGTGCGGGCATGTGCCAGGGCTTGGCATAAAAGGAGGCTTTTTGGCCTTTTCGGTCCAGGAATTTTGCATTTGATTTTAGAGCCGCATACTGTTTTCTGGGGGGCCTAATGCTGCTGAAACATTAGAAACACCCCATAAATGACTTCATTCGCACAAGTAGACCCCACAAGGTTTCCTTCAAGGGGTTTATCACATTTTTAGCAAGTCCAGTTTTCTTCTGAAAGTTTCTTGAATAAGATGGAACAAAATAAAATCAGCACTTTTTTAGCAAATGCGTCAGTTTAGGCTAGTATTTTTCACACACGGTATAGACCACGGCCAAAATTAATCTCCTTTCACGTTCTTCCACTTCTCCCGTGCATGGGGATACCAAATATGTGTGCCTTATTCGCTGTGCGGGCATGTGCCAGGGCTTGGCATAAAAGGAGGCTTTTTGGCCTTTTCGGTCCAGGAATTTTGCATTTGATTTTAGAGCCGCATACTGTTTTTTGGGGGGCCTAATGCTGCTGAAAGATTAGAATCACCCCATAAATGACTTCATTCACACAAGTAGACCCCACAAGGTTTCCTTCAAGGGGTTTATCATATTTTTAGACAGTCCAGTTTTCTACTGAAAGTTTCTTGAATAAGATGGAACAAAATAAAATTACCTTTTTTTTTTAACAAATGCGTCAGTTTATGCTACCTTTTTCACACACAAAATGGACCACGGACAAAATTCATCGCATTTCACATTCTTCCACTTCTCCCGTGCATGGGGATACCAAATATGTGTGCTTTATTCACGGGCATGTGCCAGGGCTTGGCATAAAAGGAGGCTTTTTGGCCTTTTCGGTCCAGGAATTCTGCACTTGATTTTATAGCCGCATACTGTTTTCTGGGGGGCGTAATGCTGCTGAAACATTAGAAACACCCCATAAACGACTTCATTCACACAAGTAGACCCCACAAGGTTTCCTTCAAGGGGTTTATCATATTTTTAGACAGTCCAGTTTTCTTCTGAAAGTTTCTTGAATAAGATGGATCAAAATAAAATTAGCAATTTTTTAGCAAATGCGTCAGTTTATACCAGCATTTTTCACACACGGCTTAGACCACGGTCAAAATTAATCTCCGTTCACATTCTGCCACTTCTCCCGTGCACGGGGATACCAAATATGTGGCCTTATTTATCACATAGAGATGTAGGAGGGCGGAGGATAGAAGAAGATTATTTCACAAATCGCTTTTTTTCAAAGCTGGTTTTACAAAACTCAACAGAGTTTCTATAACACTTCCAAAATATCTGCTCTTGAAGCAGAAATCCCAAAATATTCATCTAGGGCTATAATGGGAATTTATTTTTTTGGGTTTTCTAAAATAAGAAATTTCAGGTTAATGCAAATGGAGCTCTCCAGCAGATGAACTTTAGAAAACATCAAACATGACATCCACCCCCCACCCATTCCCTCCCTCACCCTTGGAGTAAAATCAGGGGAAAAATAAAAACGTAATGTAGGGCAAATATATTTTCAACAAATTAACTAAAATCTAATAATTCAGAACAGTGTGGTATTTTTTAAAACATGGCTCAATGCACAGGCCTGGTTGCGAGGGACATGAGGGACAGAAATATCGGGAATCTTTGCGGTGCCCGTCTTTTCTGCAGACGCTGCACTTTTTCTGGGGGTTGCTTCTGGTTGCTGTTGGGGGAATCCGACTGATGAAGTGTCTTTCAGTCAGTCGCGTGACATCCTCAGACTGGGGGCATTCTCGGGTGTCCTGAACATCAAAAATGAGGCCTTCAATAATTTTTTCCTGGAAATCCAGGTATGTGTCTCTGCCTCTGTTTTTTTTATAGAGCACAAATGAGTTGTGGATGGCCACCTGTAACAAATAAATGGCCACCTTTTTGTACCAGGTTTTAGTTTTGCGTTTTACTAAATAGGGCTGTAAAACCTGGTCGCTTAAATCCACCCCCCCCATGTACTTGTTATATTCGGACACGCTCACTGGTTTGTGCTTGTCCGATGTTGCCCCTCTTTCCCTCACTGCCACTGTTCCTGCGGTATGAATCGTGCTTAGCACATACACATCTTTGCGATCCCTGAACTTGACCGCCAGCAATTCTTCAGATGCATAAGCACAGGAGTCCCCCTTTACCATGCGCTTCCCCACTAATTGCTGTGGAAAACCAATTCGGTTTTTGCGCATTGTACCACATGCCCCAGTCCTTGCAGCATGCAAATGCCTAAACAGGGGCACACTCGAATAAAAATGATCACAGTACAGGTGGTACCCCTTGTGAAGCAGAGGCTGCATTATCTCCCACACAATCTTACTGCTGGTGGAAAGATCAGGGGGGCATCCAGGAACATTTATTGAGCGGTCACGCCCTTCATAAATTCTGAAGGCGGTGGTATATCCTGACCCGCTTTCACACAATTTGTAGAGCTTAACGCCATATCTTGCCCTTTTTGAAGGTAGATATTGGCGAAAGCTAAGTCTGCCATGAAAGTTGAGGAGGGATTCGTCCACACTTACATTCTGCTCAGGGGTGTAGAGTTGCAGAAATAAATTATTCAGGGAATTTATTAGCGGTCTTATTTTGAACAACCGATCCCAGTTTGCATCGGTATTGGGGGGGCCTGTGCGTTGTCATTGAAGTGGAGGAACCTCATTATTGTCTCATAACGAGACCTGGGCATTACTGCAGAATATACTGGGGTGGCTTGGGCGGGTCTTGTTGACCAGTAAGACCTAATGGAGGGCTTTTTGACAATACCCATATTTAGGGTGAGCCCCAAAAAAAATTTTAATTCCTGCAAATTGGTGGGCGTCCAATCTCTGGCATGGGTGGATGAAGGTTTCTGCCTTATATATTGCGTGGCATATAAATTTGTTTCGTGGACAATCTGATTTAGGATGTCGTCCGTTATAAATAAATGGAAGTAATCCATTTGGACAAAATTTGTATTGTCCACGGTTATGCCAGGAGTGGCCGTAAATCCGTGGATTCTAGGCCCAAAAGATGGGGCAGGTGCCCATACAAGAGCCTGGACTGGAGGGACCAGGCTGTCCCGTGCTACAGCGCTACTTGGCCCTGCGCTTTCATGTTCTGCAGTTTCGACTGCATCAGGGACAACGTCCCCTGAAGATGAACCTGAAGTGACGCTGTCATCGTCACTACCTAAAACAGGTTCCATCTCGGACGCCATCTCTGATGCGGTCTCCGACTCAGACCACAGCATGGCGTATGCCTCCTCGGCGCTAAACAACTTCCTCGCCATAACGTAACTAACACTAACACTAACTAAACAAATTTTTTTTTTTTTTTTTTTTTATAAAACACACAAACTAACTGCTATATATATCTACACTACCGCTAACAAAAAAATAAACCGCTATTGCTATATATATTATATATATGTGGATATATATATAATTATATACTCCCTACCTGCCTATTCTAATAGAATAAAAGAAAGAAAGGTAGATAGATAGAAAAAAAGATAGATGGATAGATAGATTGTATAGATAGATAGAAATCTATCTATACAGAGAATGTTTTAGTGTAACTGTATTTTTTTTCACTGTAATCTTCTGGCAGCAATTCTCTCGAGTCTCTTCTTCTCCTCAAACTGAAACAATGTTTGAGGAGAAGAAAAGAGGCAGGAGATTTACTGCCAGAAAAGTCAAAATAAAACAAATGTGGTCGCTGTGATAGGTTTTCACAGCGACCACATGATCAGGGACCATCAGATTGGTCCCTGATACTCTGCCCAGTGCCCAGAGCTGTTGGTAACAGCGAGGGCACAGGGCTGTGTGCACGCGATCGCGTGCACACTGTTTTCTATGCAGAAATGCATGTGATCGCTGTGATTGGTTGTCACAGCGATCACATGTTCAGGGGCCAAAAGATTGACCCCTGACATTCTGCCCAGTGCCCATGGCTGTTAGCAACAGCCAGGGCATAGAGCTGTGTGCACGCGATCGCGCGTGCACAGTCTCTGAAGTGCGGCCGTATATATACTATACGCCGGACTTTAGAGACCCTGGCCGTATATTTACGGCCAGCGGTCGGGAACCTGTTAAAGAGGCTCTGTCACCAGATTTTGCAACCCCTATCTGCTATTGCAGCAGATAGGCGCTGCAATGTAGATTACAGTAACGTTTTTATTTTTAAAAAACGAGCATTTTTGGCCAAGTTATGACCATTTTTATATTTATGCAAATGAGGCTTGCTAAAGTACAACTGGGCGTGTTTAAAGTAAAAGTACAACTGGGCGTGTATTATGTGCGTACATCGGGGCGTTTTTACTACTTTTACTAGCTGGGCGTTCTGACGAGAAGTATCATCCACTTCTCTTCAGAACGCCCAGCTTCTGGCAGTGCAGACACAGCCGTGTTCTCGAGAGATCACGCTGTGACGTCACTCACTTCCTGCCCCAGGTCCTGTATCGTGTCGGACGAGCGAGGACACATCGGCACCAGAGGCTACAGTTGATTCTGCAGCAGCATCAGCGTTTGCAGGTAAGTAGCTACATGGACTTACCTGCAAACGCGATGCTGCTGCAGAATCAACTGTAGCCTCTGGTGCCGATGTGTCAGGCGAGGGGAGCTTCGCTTCTACTTAGCAGCCGTGGTCTGTGCTGCTTTAGAAGCTCCCCCTCCAGCCCCCCTTCCCTGCTCTAAACATCTCTCCTCTCATGCTAGCTGTCGGGACATGGGGGAGGGGAGACTGTCGGCGGACTCTGTGCTGTGAGCAGGAGAAGAGCTGCAGTGAAGACATAAAAGGTAAGTGCATGTGTGTTTAATGTCCATATTCATGTATGTTTAATGTCCATATTCATGTGTGTTTAATGTGTATATTCATGTATGTTTAATGTCCATATTCATGTGTTTACAAGGTGTACTTTGTGTATAATGTGCATACTCGTGTGTACTTTGTGTACTATGCATACTTTGTGTATAATGTGCCTACTTTGTGTACTTTGTGCATAATGTGTGTACTTTGTGTACTGTGCGTACTTTGTGCATAATGTGCGTACTTTGTACTGTGCGTACTTTGTGCATAATGTGTGTACTGTGCGTACTTTGTGCATAATGTGTGTACTGTGCGTACTTTGTGCGTACTTCGTGCATAATGTGCGTACTTTGTGCGTACTTTGTGCATAATGTGGTACTTTGTGTACTGTGCGTACTTTGTGCATAATGTACCTACTTTGTGTACTTTGTGCATAATGTGCGTACTTTGTGCATAATGTGCCTACTTTGTGCACTTTGTGCATAATGTGCGTACTTTGTGCATAATGTGGTACTTTGTGTACTGTGCGTACTTTGTGCATAATGTGCCTACTTTGTGTACTTTGTGCATAATGTGCGTACTTTGTGCATAATGTGGTACTTTGTGTACTGTGCGTACTTTGTGCATAATGTGCCTACTTTGTGTACTTTGTGCATAATGTGCGTACTTTGTGCATAATGTGGTACTTTGTGTACTGTGCGTACTTTGTGCATAATGTGCCTACTTTGTGCATAATGTGCGTACTTTGTGCATAATGTGGTACTTTGTGTACTGTGCGTACTTTGTGCATAATGTGCCTACTTTGTGTACTTTGTGCATAATGTGCGTACTTTGTGCATAATGTGCGTACTTTGTGCATAATGTGGTACTTTGTGTACTGTGCGTACTTTGTGCATAATGTGCCTACTTTGTGTACTTTGTGCATAATGTGCGTACTTTGTGTACTGTGTGTACTTTGTGCATAATGTGCCTACTTTGTGTACTAGTGTTTAGGTAGTGTTAGCAATAGTTACGGCGCGGCAGGGTGGTGGTGGAGAAGGGGGGCCCAAGTTTGGGTAACCGCCCAGGGCCCATGGTCTTCTTAACCCGCCACTGGCTCTTGAGGTGCCAAAACAGTGGTAATCCCCCAAAACTGACCCCACTTTAGAAACTACACCCCATAAGGAAATTATCTAGGGGTATAGTGAGCATTTTGACCCCGCAAGTTTATTGCAGAAATTATTGGAAGTAGGCCGTGAAAATGAAAATCTATATTCTTTCAAAGACAATGTAGGTTTAGCTAAAACAAGGACTAAAGGAGAAAAAGCACAGCAACATATGTAAAGCAATTTCTCCCGAGTAAAACAATACCCCACATGTGGTCATAAACGGCTGTTTGAACACACGGCAGGGCTTAGAAGGGAAAGAGCGCCATTTGGCTTCTGGAGCTCAAATTTAGCAGGAATGGTTTGCGGAGTCCATGTCACATTTGCAAAGCACCTGAGGGACCAAAACAGTAAAAACGCCCAAAAAGTGACTCTATTTAGGAAACTACACCCCGCGAGGAATTCATCTAGGGGTGTAGTTAGCATTTTGACCCCACAGGTCTAACATAAGTGAAAATAAACATAAGTGAAAATAAAAACAATCCTTTTTCTTCAATAAGACGTAGCTTTAGCTCAAAATTTTTAATTTTCTCAAGAAATAAAGGCAAAAAGAACCACAACATTTGTAAAGCAAATTCTCTGAAGTACGGCAATACCCCATATGTGGTCATAAACTGCTGTTTGGGCACATGGCAAGGATCAGAAGAGAAGGAGCGACATTTGGCTTTTGGAGCACAGATTTTGCTGGATTGGTTTCTTGACACCATGTCGCTTTTGCAAAGCCCCTAAGGTACCAGTACGGTGGAAACTACCCAAAAGGGACTCCATTTGGGATACTACACCCCTTGAGGAATTAATCTAGGGGTGAAGTGAGCATTTTGACCACACTGGTGTTTCATAGATTTTATTTGAATTGGGCAGGGAAAATAAAAATGACATTTTTTTTCCAATAAGACGCAGCTTTAGCTCAAAATTTTTCATTTTCGCAAAAAATAATGGAGAAAAAGCACCCCAACATTTGTAAAGCAATTTCTCCCAATTATGGTAATACCCCATATGTGGTCATAAACTGCTTTTCGGGCACAAGGCAGGGCTCAGAAGGGAAGGAGCGCCATTTCGCTTTTGGAGTGCAGATTTTGCTGAATTGTTTTCTGGTCGCTATGTCGCATTTGCAAAGCCCCTGTGGGACCAAAACAGTGGAAAACCCCCACAAGTGACCCCCATTTTGGAAACTACACCTTTCAAGGTAGAAGATTTTTGCAATTGCCCTCTCAGTTCTAACATATAGAGTGGATAAGAAGAACCACAAAGGTGTAGACCACCAGTTTTATACAAGTATTTATTAGGGAAAGGGGAGGGAAAAGGAAAGTACTTGTGGTTCAATGAGCAATAAATTATAATACAAAATAATAATAAACTTTTTTAATTAACTTACAAACAATTAATGTGAATTGTTAAAATTGTCCAGTGTGCACTACTGTTCAAAAGTTTAGGGTCACTTAGAAATTTCCTTATTTTTGAAAGAAAAGCACAGTTTTTTTCAATGAAGATAACATTAAATTATGTGGGAGCAGCTTGACCGTACGGTACGCAAGAAGTGCCCATCAAGCCAATCCAACTTGTGGGAGGGGCTTCTGGAAGCATGGGGTGAAATTTCTCCCGATTACCTCAGCAAATTAACAGCTAGAATGCCAAAGGTCTGCAATGCTGTAATTGCTACAAATGGAGCATTCTTTGACGAAAGCAAAGTTTGAAGGAGAAAATTATTATTTCAAATAAAAATCATTATTTCTAACCTTGTCAATGTCTTGACTATATTTTCTAGTCATTTTGCAACTCACTTGATAAATATAAGTCTGAGTTTTCATGGAAAACCCCAAATTGTATGGGTGACCAGAAACTTTTGAACGGTAGTATAGGTCTAAAATTATTTAAGTGCAGATGACCCCTAATGCTACACTATTAAAGGACACAATTTGCCTTGTAGATTACTTACTATCCAATGCACTCCGCCCAGCTTACATATACCCTGATGTACTCCGCACAGCTTACATATAGCCTGATGTACCCGCACATATTACATATACCCTGATGTACTCCACAGTTTACATATATCCTGATGTACTCCGCCCAGCTTACATATATCCTGATGTACTCCGCGCATATTACATATACCCTGATGTACTCCGCACAATTTACATATATCCTGATTTACTCCTCACAGCTTACATATGCCCTGATGTACTCCGCCCAGCTTACATATACCCTGATGTACTCCGCCCAGCTTACATATACCCTGATGTACTCCGCCCAGATTACATATACCCTGATGTACTCCACCCAGCTCACATATGCCCCCACATTATAAGCTGAAATACCACTAATACACCAAGCAAAATCTGCGCTTTAAAAGCCAAATGGTGGTCCAACTGAGCATGGCAGTGTACTCAAACGGCAATTTATGAACACATATGGCATATTACTGTATTCTGGAGAATCCGCTTAACAATTTATGGGATGTGTGTCTACGGTGGTACAAGCTGAGCACAACACATTGGGCACTGAAATGGCATATCTGTGGAAAACAGCAATTTTCAATCTGCAACAGCTATTGTTTACTAATTTTTGCAAAACACTTGTGCGGTCAAAATGCTCACTACACCCCCAGATCAATTCTTTGAGGGATCTAGTTTCCAAAATGGGGTAATTTTTCGGAGGGTACCACTGTACTGGTACTATAGCTCAATGCAACATGGTGTCAAAAAACGAATCTTATAAAATCTCCACTCCAAATACTAAATGGCGCTCCTTCCCTTTAGAGCCTTGCTGTGTGTCCAAATAGCAGTTTATGACCACATGTTGGGTATTTCCCTACTCTGAAGAAGTTGCTTTACAAATGTTATGGTGCTTTTTCTCCTTTATTTGTTGAGAAAATGAAAAATTTTGAACTAATGCTGCGTCTTATTGGAAAATAATGTAATTTTTTATTTTCACTGCCCATTTCTAATAAAATATATGTGTAATGGCAGGGGGTAGGGAGACGGACAAGTGAGCCCTAATCTACCCACCACTCTGTCCCTGCCTACTTGCAACAACCCGCCCTAGGCGACGGGGTACAACTGGGCGGCGGTCCCTGCGCTCAGTAAGTGCACGACAAACATACAAGGAACACAAGCAAGGAAAAGGGGCCGTTGCCCACGGCAACACCGTGAGCAACCAGAGTGGTGAACGAGCCGAGTCAAGCCAGGAGTGTGCGAGGTACAAAACGAAAAGCAGAAGAGTAGTCGGTAAGCCAGGGTCTGTATGGAGCAGGATCAAAAATAGCAGGAGCTGTAGCTGGGCCAGGAAACCACAAGGAAAGAAACACAAGCAATAACAAGCACAGAGGGACAGGAAGTGCAGGCTTAAATAGACCGAGGGCGGGAGCTAGCTGAGTCTGGCCAGGTTACGATAGGCTCTCCCACTCCTAAGCCTGCCAGCCTGAATGGTGGAAGCAGGAGTCAGTCTCAGGGATGTATTCTCAGGTGCTGACTGATTAGTTCTGGGAGTTAACCCCGAAGCTGTGCCTGGCAGATCCTTTACAGTACCCCCCCCCCCTTTTATGAGGGGCCACCGGACCCTTTCTAAGTGGACCTGGCTTACTGGGGAAACGCAGGTGGAACCTCCTGACCAATACCCCAGCGTGAACATCCCGGGCGGGTACCCAAGTCCTCTCCTCGGGCCCGTATCCTCTCCAATGGACCAGGTACTGGAGGGAGCCTTGGACCATCTTGCTGTCCACAATCCTGGCCACCTCGAATTCCACCCCCTCCGGGGTGAGGATGGGAACAGGAGGTCTCCTCGAGGGAGCCAAGGACGGGGAGGAGCGTTTGAGGCGGGAAGGCATGAAACACGTCGTGTATCCGAAAAGACGGGGGTAACTCCAGCCGGAAGGAGACAGGATTCAGGACCTCAATGACCTTATACGGCCCAATAAACCGGCGAGCAAACTTCTTGGACGGAACCTTGAGACGCAAGTTCCTAGACGACAACCACACCAGATCCCCGACCATAAACAGGGGGTTAGCAGAACGTTTTTTATCAGCCTGAGTTTTTTTTACGCTCTGGGACACCTCTAGGTTTTTCTGAACCTGGGCCCAGACTGTGCACAGTTCCCGATGAACGACCTCTACCTCAGGATTGTTGGAACTACCAGGTGAAACGGAGGAGAACCGTGGATTAAACCCAAAATTACAAAAAAAAGGAGAGACCCCTGACGAGTTACTGACCCGGTTATTAAGGGAAAATTCGGCGAGGGGAATGAAAGAGACCCAATCAAATTGACAGTCAGAGACAAAACACCTTAAGTATTGTTCTAGAGATTGATTAGTCCCCTCCGTTTGGCCATTGGTTTCAGGATGGAAGGCAGAGGAGAAGGACAGATCAATCCCCAACTTCATACAGAAGGCTCTCCAAAACAATGAAACAAATTGTACCCCTCTGTCCGAAACAATATTGACAGGGACCCCATGGAGACGCAGGATGTGTTTGACAAACAAGGTAGCCAACGTTTTGGCGTTGGGTAGTTTCTTGAGGGGCACAAAGTGGCACATCTTACTGAAGCGGTCCACCACCACCCACACCACCGACTTGCCTTGGGATGGAGGCAGATCGGTGATAAAATCCATGGAGATATGTGTCCAAGGTCTCTGGGGAATGGGCAACGAACGCAGTAAGCCCGCTGGTCGGGACCTGGGAGTCTTGGACCTAGCACAAACCTCACAAGCGGCGACGTAGGCCTTAACGTCTTTAGGCAACCCAGGCCACCAATAATTTCTGGTAATGAGGTGTTTGGTACCCAGGATGCCTGGATGGCCAGATAGTGCGGAGTCATGATTTTCCCTAAGTACCCTTAGCCGGAATTTCAGGGGAACAAACAGCTTGTTCTCAGGAAGGTTCCCGGGAGCTGCACCTTGATCAGCAGCAATATCAGAGACTAAATCAGAATCGATCGAGGAAATGATTATACCTGGAGGCAAAATACAAGCAGGATCTTCCTCCGAAGGAGGGCTGGCCATGAAGCTACGCGACAGTGCATCAGCCTTAATATTTTTAGACCCAGCCCTATAGGTAACCAAAAAATTGAATCTGGTAAAAAATAAAGCCCATCGAGCTTGTCTCGGGTTTAGCCTTCCTTCAGTTGGCGATAACTTCCTGGAGAAGTAGGCACAGGGGCGGAGATGGGTGAGGGACCTGGTACCCTGGGACAAGACAGCCCCCACTCCCACCTCAGATGCGTCAACTTCCACGATAAATGGCTCCATTTGGTTTGGCTGAACCAGCACCGGGGCCGAGACAAAGCACTTCTTAAGGACCTCAAAAGCCTGGACAGCCTCAGGAGGCCAGTGGAGGAGATCAGCACCTTTGCGAGTGAGGTTCGTAAGGGGCTTAGCGATGACCGAGAAGTTAGCAATAAATCTCCTGTAATAATTAGCGAACCCCAAAAAACACTGTAACGCCTTCAGGGAGGCAGGTTGGACCCATTCCGCCACAGCCTTAACCTTGGCGGGGTCCATGCGGAATTCATGAGGAGTGAGGATTTGACCCAAAAATGGAATCTCCTGTACCCCAAGCACACATTTTTCGGTTTTGGCAAACAGTTTATTTTCCAGAAGGACCTGGAGCACCTTCCTGACATGCTCAATGTGGGAGGACCAGTCCTTGGAAAACACCAGTATGTCATCAAGGTACACTACCAGAAAAATCCCCATGTAATTTCTCAAAATCTCATTTATGAAATTCTGGAAGACCGCAGGGGCATTACACAACCCAAAGGGCATGACGAGGTATTCGAAATGGCCTTCGGGCGTGTTAAACGCAGTCTTCCACTCATCCCCCACTTTGATGCGAATAAGGTTATACGCCCCCCGTAGATCCAATTTAGAAAACCATTGGGCCCCCTGAACCTGATTAAAGAGATCAGGAATCAAAGGAAGGGGATACTGGTTCCTTACCGTGACCTTATTCAGGCTACGGTAGTCAATGCATGGCCTAAGACCACCATCCTTCTTCCCCACGAAGAAGAAGCCAGCACCTACCGGAGAAGAAGAGGGACGAATGTAACCCTTGGCCAGGGATTCCTGGATATACACTCTCATAGCTTCACGTTCGGGACAAGAAAGATTAAATATCCTACCCTTAGGAAGCTTAGCTCCTGGTACCAATTCGATAGCGCAATCGTATTCTCTATGAGGAGGTAACACTTCGGAGGCCTCCCTAGAGAAAACATCAGCGAAGTCCTGAACAAACTCGGGTAGCGTATTCGCCTCCTTAGGGGGAGAAATAGAATTAACAGAAAAACATGACGTACAACATTCATTACCCCATTTGGTTAGCTCCCCAGTATTCCAGTCAAACGTAGGATTATGCAACTGCAACCAGGGAAGACCTAGAACCAAATCGTACGATAATCCCTGCATCAACGGTACAGAGCATTGCTCCAAATGCATGGAGCCAACAAGGAGTTCAAAAACAGGGGTATGCTGTGTAAAATAACCATTAGCAAGAGGAGTGGAGTCGATACCCACTACCGGGACAGGTTTAGGCAAATCAATAAGAGGCATAGCAAGGGACATAGCAAATTCCACAGACATGATATTAGTAGGAAGAAAAAGCTGCTCCTCTGAACGGGCGCTCAGGTGTGGATTGTACTGGTATCTTCACAAAATCGTCAGGGTATATTTTCAACGATTTTTTTATTAAAAAAGAACAATATAAAATTTGATTGCTGCAACGCGTTTCAACCACGCACTGTGGTCTTCATCAGGCACATAAATTTGGTTACAATACATCATCTTATATACTTGTATCATATGCTTCACTTCCAGGTTAAACTGGCAAGTGAAGCATATGATACAAGTATATAAGATGATGTAATGTAACCAAATTTATGTGCCTGATGAAGACCACAGTGCGTGGTTGAAACGCGTTGCAGCAATCGAATTTTATATTGTTCTTTTTTAATAAAAAAATCGTTGAAAATATACCCTGACGATTTTGTGAAGATACCAGTACAATCCACACCTGAGCGCCCGTTCAGAGGAGCAGCTTTTTCTTCCTAATCTGCATTACTTCAAAACCGCAAGGAGAGGAGTTCCTGATACGAATTCACCCCATGCGGTTATGGCTCCAGAGGCAAGCACAGTGTGAACAAGCGTGTACAAGCTACAAAGTTAAGTTGTGCTGGCGACATTGCACAACTCACCAAGGTGAGCTCCATTCATTAAGTTACTCATTATCTTACAAATACCAGAACGATATCACCTTAGAGGAGCGCCGTTTTTTTCTCTTTTTTTTATCCCCCTTTTTACCTTAAGAATGATATTAGTAGAGGACCCTGAATCCACGAAGGCACTGCCGGTAGCAGACCTACCACCAAAAGAGACCTGAAAGGGAAGCAAGATCTTAGTACGTTTCATATTTACGGGAAATACCTGTGCGCCCAAGTGACCTCCCCGATGATCACTTAGACGCGGAAGTTCTCTGGCTGCAATCTTACGCTTAGGACAGTTGTTCACTTGATGCTTGTCGTCCCCACAGTAGAAGCAGAGACCATTCTTCCTGCGGAATTCTCTACGTTGTTGGGGGGACACGGAGGCCCCGAGTTGCATAGGTATCTCTGAATCTTTCGGGGAGGAACGAAGCAACGGAGCTTCGGGAGGCATCATGGGGGAGTCGGAGGAGAAAACACATAAACGTTCACGTTGTCGTTCCCTGAGACGTCGGTCAAGTCGTATCGCTAAAGCCATAACCTGGTCTAGGGAGTCAGAAGAGGGATAGCTAACTAGCAGGTCTTTCAGGGCATTCGACAGACCCAGCCTAAACTGGCACCTTAAGGCAGGGTCATTCCACCGAGAAGCTACGCACCACTTCCGAAAGTCAGAGCAATACTCCTCAACAGGTCTCTTACCCTGACTTAAGGTCACCAGCTGACTCTCGGCAAAGGCAGTCCTGTCAGTCTCGTCATAAATAAGTCAGAGAGCAGAAAAGAAACAATCAACGGAGGAAAGTTCAGGGGCGTCAGGAGCCAAGGAGAAGGCCCACTCTTGGGGCCCTTCCTGGAGCCGGGACATAATTATACCCACCCGCTGGCTCTCAGAACCTGAGGAATGAGGCTTTAAACGAAAGTAAAGCCTACAACTCTCCCGAAAGGAGAGAAAAGCCCTCCGGTCCCCTGAGAACCGGTCGGGCAACTTGAGGTGGGGTTCAAGAGGTGCGGTGAGGGGAACTACCAGGGTAGCATCAGGCTGGTTGACCCTCTGAGCCAGGGCCTGGACCTGTAGGGAGAGACCCTGCATTTGCTGAGCCAGGGTCTCAAGGGGATCCATAGCGGTGTCAGGGACCAGGGGTAGACTAGGTATGGGCTTGTTATTATGTAGGGCGGCGGTCCCTGTGCTCAGTAAGTGCACGACAAACACGACAAACATATAAGAAACACAAGCAAGGAAAAGGGGCCGTTGCCCACGGCAACACCGTGAGCAACCAGAGTGGTGAACGAGCCGAGTCAAGCCAGGAGTGTGCGAGGTACAAAACGAAAAGCAGAAGAGTAGTCGGTAAGCCAGGGTCTGTATGGAGCAGGATCAAAAATAGCAGGAGCTGTAGCTGGGCCAGGAAACCACAAGGAAAGAAACACAAGCAATAACAAGCACCGAGGGACAGGAAGTGCAGGCTTAAATAGACCGAGGGCGGGAGCTAGCTGAGTCTGGCCAGGTTACGATAGGCTCTCTCACTCCTAAGCCTGCCAGCCTGAATGGTGGAAGCAGGAGTCAGTCTCAGGGATGTATTCTCAGGTGCTGACTGATTAGTTCTGGGAGTTAACCCCGAAGCTGTGCCTGGCAGATCCTTTACAATATGAGACACCTGTGGGGTCAAAATGCTCACTACACCCCTAGATGAATTCCTCAATGGGTGTAGTTTCCCAAATGCAGTCACTTTTGGGGGGTTACCACTGTACTGCTACCTAAGGGGCTTTGCAAAAGCGACATGGCGCAGAAAACCAATTCAGCAAAATCTGCTCTCCAAAAGCCAAATGGCGCTCCTTCCCTTCTGAGCCCTGATGTGTATTCATACAGTACTTTATTACCACATATGGGGTATTTCCGTACTCTGGAGAAGTTGCTTTACAAATGTTACAGTGATTTTTCTCCTTTATTTGATGAGAAAATGAAACATTTTTACCTAAAGCTACGTCTTAGTGGAAAAAAATGAAATTTTTCATGTTTACTGCCCAATTCTAATGAAATCTATGAAACACCTGTGGGGTCAAAATGCTCACTACACCCCTAGATAAATTCCTTGCGGGGTGTAGTTTCCTAAATGGAGTCACTTTTTGGGGGTTTCCACTGTTCTGGTACCTTAGGAGCTTTACAAATGCGACATGGTGCAGAGAAATGAATCCAGCAAAATTAGCGCTCCAAAAGCTAAATGGCGTGCCTTCCCTTCCGTGTCCTGCCGCTTGCCCACACAGCAGTTTATGACCACATGTTTGGTATTTCCGTACTTTGGAGAAGTTGCTTTACAAATGTTGGGGTGCTTTTCCTCATTTACTTGTTGAAAAAAATAAAAATTTTGAGGTAATGCTACATCTTATTGGAAAATAATGTAATTTTTCATTTTCACTGCCCAATTCTAATGAAATCTATGAAACACCTGTGGGGTCAAATTGCTCACTACACCCCTAGATGAATTCCTCAAAGGGTCTAGTTTCCCAAATGGAGTCACTTTTGTGGGGTTTCCTTTGTTTCGGCACCACGAGACCTCTTCTAACCTGACATGGTGCCTGAAATATAATTTAAGAAAAGGAAGGCCCAAAAATCCTCTAGGTACTCCTTTGCTTCTGAGGCCGGTGTTTCAGTCCAGTAGTGCACTAGGGCCACATGTGGGATATTTCTAAAAACTTCAGAATCAGGGCAATAAATATTCAGTTGTGTTTCTCTGGTAAAAACCTTTAGTATTACAGGAAAAATTGATTAAAATGCAATTTCTGCAAAAATAAATTTAATTTGCAAATTTCCCTTCCACTTTGCTTTAATTCCTGTGAAACGCATAAAGGGTTAAGAAACTTTCTAAATGCTGTCTTGAGTACTTTAAGGGGTGCAGTTTTTAAAATGGGGTAATTTGTGGGGGTTCCTAATATATAAGGCCCTCAAAGCCACTTCAGAACTGAACTGGTCCCTAAAAAAATAGGCTTTTGAAATTTTCTTGAAAATTTGAGAAATTGCTGCTAAACTTATAAGCCTTGTAACGTCCTAAAAAAATAAAAGGATGTTGAAAAAACGATGCCAATCTAAAGTAGACATATGGGAAATGTTAGCTAGTAACTATTTTGTGTGGTATAACTATCTGTCTTAGGCTGGGTTCACACGACCATGTTACGATCGTAATGTACGGAACGTATTTCGGCCGGAAGACCCGGACCGAACACAGTGCAGGGAGCCGGGCTCCTAGCATCATAGTGATGTACGATGCTAGGAGTCCCTGCCTCTGCGTGGAACTACTGTCCCGTACTGTAATCATGATTACAGTACGGGACAGCTGTCCTGCAGCGAGGCAGGGACTCCTAGCATCGTACATCACTATGATGCTAGGAGCCCGGCTCCCTGCACTGTGTTCGGTGCGGGTCTTAAGGCCGAAATACGTTCCGTACATTACGGACGTAACATGGTCGTGTGAACCCAGCCTTACAAGCAGATACATTTGAATTTAGAAAATGCTAATTTTTTGCAAATTTTCTCTAAATTTTGGTGTTATTCACAGAAAAACATTGAATATATCGACCAAATTTTTTCACTAACTTAACCCCTTGAGTACCCAGCTCATTTTGGCCTTGAGGACCAGACCCATTTTTTCAAATCTGACATGTGTCACTTTATGTGGTAATAACTCTGGAATGCTTTTACCTATCCAATTGATTCTGAGATTGTTTTCTCATGACATATTGCACTTTAGGTTAGTGCAAAAATTTGGTCGATAAATTCATTGCTTATTTGTGAAAAGCACCAAAATTTAGAGAAAATATGTAGAAATTATGATTTTTCCAATTTTAAATGTATCTGCTTTTAAAACAGATAGTAATACCACACAAAATAGTTACTAATTAACATTTTCCATATGTCTACTTTATGTTTGCATCGTTTTTTGAACATCCTTTTATTTTTCTAGGACGTTACAAGGCTTAGAACTTTAGCAGCAATTTCTCATATTTTTAAGAAAATTTCAAAAAGCTATTTTTTCAGGGACGAGTTCAGTTCTGAAGTGGTTTTGAGTGCCCTATATATTAGAAACCCCCATAAATCACCCCATTTTGAAAACTGCGCCCCTCAAAGTATCTAAAACAGCATTCAGAAAGTGTTTCAACCCTTTAGGCGTTTTACAGGAATTGAAGGAAAGTAGAGCTGAAATTTTCAAATTTCATTTTTTTTTACAAAATTCATATGTAATAAAAAAAATTCTATACCACAGAAGGTTTTACCTGAGAAATGCAACTCAATATTTATTGCCCAGATTCTGCAGTTTTTAGAAATATCCCACATGTGGCCCTAGTGCGCTAATGGACTGAAACACAGGCCTCAGAAGCAAAGGAGCACCTCTTGGATTTTGGGGCCTCCTTTTTTCAGAATATATTTTAGGCACCATGTCAGGTTTGAAGAGGTCTTGTGGTGCCAAAACAGTGGAAACCCCCAAAAGTGACCCCCATTTTTTAAACTATACCCCTCAGGGAATTTATCTAGGGGTATAGTTAGCAGTTTGACCCCACAGGTATTTTGCTATATTTTCTGGAGTTAGTCTGTGAAAATGAAAATCTACTTTTTTTCTGGAAAAACTTAAAAATTTCTAATTTTTGCAAGAAATAAAGGAGAGAAAGCACCCCAACATTTGTAAAGCAATTTCTCCCGATTACGGAAATACCCCATATGTGGTAATAAACTGCTGTTTGGACCCACAGCAGGGCTCAGAAGGGAAGGACCCCCATTTGGATTTTGGAGCTCTGATTTTACTGGAATGGTTTTCGGTGCCGTGTCACGTTTGCAACGCCCTGGAGGGACCTAAACAGTGGAATCCCCCCAAAAGTGACCCCATTTTGGAAACTGTACCCCTCAAGGAATTTTTCTAGTGGTATAGTTAGCATTTTGACCCCACAGGTTTTTTTGCTGAATTTATTGGAATTAGTCTGTGAAGATGAAAAGAGACTTTTTTTTGGAAAAAAAACAGAATTTTCTAATTTTTATAAGGAATAAAGGAGAAAAAGCACCTCAACATTTGTAAAGCAATTTCTCCTGATTACGGTAATACCCCATATGTGTTAATAAACTGCTGTTTGGACCCACGGCAGGGCTCAGAAGGGATGGAGCACCATTTGGATTTTGCAGCTCAGATTTTGCTGAATTGGTTTCTGGGGGCCATGTCGCATTTGCAGAGTCCCTGAAGTACCAGTACAGTAGAAATTCCCCAGATGTGATCCCAATTTGGAGACTATACCCCTGAAAGAATTAAATTAGAGGTGTAGTGAGCATTTTGAGCCCTCAGGTGTTTTATAGATTTTATTAGAATTGGTCCGTGAAAATGAAAATTTTTTTTTTTTCCAATAACCTGTAGATTTAGCTTAGAATTTTTCATTTCCACAAGGAATACAGGAGAAAAGACACCCCAAAATGTGTTACACCATTTCTCCTGATTACGGAAATACCCCATATGTGGTTGTAAACGGCTATTTGGACATACGGCAAGGGTCTAAACGGAAAAAGTGCAATTTCGTTTTTGGAGTGGAGATTTTACAAAATTTGTTTTTGACGCTATGTTGCATTGCGCTGAGGTACCAGTACAGTGAAAACTCCCGAGAAGTGACCCCATTTAGGAAACTACACCCCTCAAGGAATTCATCTAGAAGTGTAGTGAGCATTTTGACCCCCAAAGGTTTTGCAGAAATTAGTGCACAGTGGATGTTGCAGATTGAAAATTTACATTTTCCACAGATATGCTATTTCAGTGCCCAATGTGTTGGGCCCAGCTTGTACCACTGGAGACATACGCCCCATAAATTGTTAAGCGGTTCTCCAGAGTACGGTAATACCCCATATGTGGTCATAAACTGCTGTTTGGGCACACTGCCAGGCCCAGAAAGAGCGCCATTTGGCTTTTGGAGCGCAGATTTTGCTTGGTAGTAGTTTTGTTTAGTGTTTTACTAGTGTTTCAGTTTATAATGTGGGGGCATATGTAAGCTGGGCGGAGTGTATCAGGGTATATGTAAGCTGTGCGGAGTACATCAGGGTATATGTAAGCTGGGCGGAGTACATCAGGGTATATGTAAGCTGTGAGGAGTACATCAGGGTATATGTAAGCTGGGCGGAGTACATCAGGGTATATGTAAGCTGGGCGGAGTTCATCAGGGTATATGTTAGCTGGGTGGAGTGTATCAAGGTATATGTAAACTGTGCGGAGTACATCAGGGTATATGTAAACTGTGCGGAGTACATCAGGGTATATGTAAGCTATGTGGAGTACATCAGGGTATATGTAAGCTATGTGGAGTACATCAGGGTATATGTAAGCTGGGCGGAGTGCAACAGGTCATAATAGGATGATGTAATAATGAGGAAAATGGATAGTGATGTACGCTTTGAACCAATCCTTTATGCACAGGCCGGATTATTGGGTGCAGGAGTCGCACTTCTAAAGGGTGTCTTTGGTGTTGTACAAAACATCTGCACTCCAGTATTGCCTAATCTTTGACTTCTTCACTAGCCCCATATGTAGCACAGACCCCAAAATGTCATAGTTTCCGCTGAATTTACAGGGTCTACCTGTGGGGGCTGCAAATGATGACGTGGGGTTTTAGGTGAAGAACTGCACATATAAATTAGTCTGGGCCGTCGTTTTGCATTATTGCGTTCCAAGAGTCATAACTTTTTATTTTTCCGTTGACGAGCTGTGTGAGTGCTTGATTTTCATGGGACGAGCTGTCGTTTTTATTAGTATCATTTTGGGGTACATGCGATAATTTTTTAGAATTTTTTACCTGCGTTCTCTGTGCAGTATAAACAACATGTTTACTTTATTCTGCGGTTTGATACGATTATGGCAATACCAAATTTATATAGTTTTTATATGTTTTACTACTTTTACAAAATACAAATACTTTTTTCGAAATAAAATGTTTTAGTGTCACCATGTCCTGAGAGCCATAACTTTTTTATTTTTTTGTCGACGGAGCTTTGTGAGGGCTTGTTTTTTGCGTGACACACTGTAGTTTTTATTGGTACCATGTTTGGCTACGCGCAACTTTTTGATCACTTTTTATTCCATTTTTTGGGAAACAACGTGACCAAAAAAGGAAATTCTGCCATTGTTTTTTATGGTATTTTTTTTACGGTGTTCACCGTGCGGGATAAATAATATGATATTTTTTTTAGGTCAGGCCAATACGAACGCGGCGATACTTATTATGTCTAGTTTTTGTCTTTTTTTCCATTTTTTTCTAATTAGAAAGGGCTTTTATTACGTAAAACTTTTATTTATTTATCGAAAACTTTTTTTTAACTTTTTTTAACTTTTTATTTTACACATACTAGGGGACTGGAAGATCTGATCTTCTGATCCCCTGTACAATGCTCTGCACTACTTCTGTATGTACTTGTGTAGTGCAGTGCATTGTAACTGTCACTTTACAACTGACAGTTGAGCCTATTACGTTCTGCCTTGGGCAGGACCTAATAGGCTCCCGTACCTGGCAACCAGGAAGCCGTTGCTAGGCTTCCTGGTTGCCATTGCAACCATCAGAACCCCGCTATTTTTCGCGGGGGGGTGCAATGGGGTGCAGAGGGAGCCCCCTCCCTCTGTATCAATCACTTAAATGCCGCTGTCGCTATTGACAGCGGCATTTAAGGGGTTAAACTACAGCGATCGGAGAGGACAGTGATCGCTGTAGTTGCAGTGAGATGTCGGCTGTATATTACAGCCGACATCCGATGAAGATGGAGCGAGCACAGCTCCTGTGCCCACTTCATCCTCAGGGCGTTACTATACGCCCATTTTCGGGAAGTGGTTAATAAAAATAGTGTTTTGTTTTTTTACACCGCTTTCTTTGATCTCCTCACGGATCCCACAGAAATGAGGAGATCAGGGAAAGTGACAGGAGCTTTCTCCTGCAGACGACGTCACAGACGGCTGTGATTGGTCAGTCTTCAGAGACTGACCAATCACAGCAATCGTAGGCATTGGGGACTGCTAATTGGTCCCCAGGCCGGTAGCAGAGACGGTTAGCTGTCAATGACAGCTGCCGCCGCTGTTATATCACTATGTGATTTCACATAGTGACAGTTTATTCCTTCTCCGCAATAGTACGGCGAAGGTACGCTGCAATAAGCGGCCAGCGACGTACTATTGCAGTGAAGGTACGCTAGGGGTTAAAGTACAATATTTCACGAGAAAACAATCTCAGAATCGCTTGGATAGGTAAAAGCATGCAATGTAGATAACAGTAACGTTTTTTTTAAAAAAAACGTTAATTTTAGGCCAAGTTATGAGCAATTTTATATATATATATATATATATATATATATATATATATGCAAATGAGCTTTGAAATGGACAACTGGGCGTGTTTTTTTTCGTATGTCCAACTGGGCGTGTATTGTGTTTTTAACTGGGCGTGTTTACTTATTTTACTAACTGGGCGTGTATTGTGTTTGTAACATCTGGGCGTGTTTACTTGTTTTACTAACTGGGCGTTGTGAATAGAAGTGTATGATGCTGACGAATCAGTGACCAATCAGCATCATGCACTTCTCTCCATTCATTTACACAGCACATAGTGTTCTTACTAGAACGATGTGCAGCCACATACACAAGTGTCCTGATAATGAATACACATGACCTCCAGCCTGGACGTCATGTGTGTTCAGAATCCTGACACTTCTGAATCCTTTCTGTGAGATTACAGCAAACTACGCGTAATCTCGCGAGATTTCGTTTCCCTTGCTGGAAATCTCACAGAAAAGATTCAGAAGTGTCAGGATTCTGAATACACATGACGTCCAGGCTGGAAGTCATGTGTATTCATTATCAGGACACTTGTGTATGTGGCTGCACATCGTTCTAGTAAGAACACTATGTGCTGTGTAAATGAATGGAGAGAAGTGCATGATGCTGATTGGTCACTGATTCGTCAGCATCATACACTTCTATTCACAACGCCCAGTTAGTAAAACAAGTAAACACGCCCAGTTAAAAACACAATACACGCCCAGTTGGACATACAAAAAAAACACGCCCAGTTGTCCATTTCAAAGCTCATTTGCATATATATATATATAAAATTGCTCATAACGTGGCCAAAAATGAACGTTTTTAAAAAAAAAACACGTTACTGTTATCTACATTGCAGCGCCGATCACATTCAATAGGAGATAGGGATTTGAGAATCTGGTGACAGAGCCTCTTTAAGGTAGGATACTTGCACCAGCTCTGTGTTAATTACTTTTTAATTTTTTCGTCGACAGAGCTGTATGAGGTCTTGTTTTTTGTGTGACGAGCCATAGTTTTTATAGGTACCATTTTTGGATACATGCTTTTTGATCACTTTGTATTTCAATTTTTGTAGGGAAAAGTGACCAAAAACCAGAAATTCTGGCATTGTTTTTTACGGGTTTTTTTTTACGGCGTTCACTATGTGGAATAAATAAAATAATATTTTCATAGTTTAGGCCCTTGCGGTCGCGGCGATACGAAATATGTATGGTTTATTTTTTTTTCAATAATAATGGACTTGATAAGGGAAAAAGGGCGATTGTGTTTTATTTTATTACTTGAAACTTTTATTATATTTTTTACAACTTTTTTTTCTCACTGTTTTTACACTTTTCTTTAGGTCCACTAGGGGAGTTGAAGGTTAAACTGTCAGATTTTGTTTCTAATACAACGTTTTAGATCTGTCAGTCATTAACTGACAGCAAGCCGATTACGCTTTGCCTCCGGGCGGGGCCTAATCGGCTTCCATAATGGCAGAGCAGGAGGCCAGTGTTAGGTCTCCTGTTGCCATAGTAGCAATTGCAGGGCAGAGCTGCCGATCTGCTGACAACCACAAAAATGCAGCGATCGCTTTCGATCGCTGCATCTAAGGGGTTAATAGCAGGGATCGGAGCTAGATCTGGTTCCTGCCGTTAAAGGTGAATACCAGCTGTAACATACAGCTGACATCCACCACTGATGACGCCGACTCATCTCCTGAGCCGGCGCCATCTTGCCAGCAGCTACGGAAGCCTTTTAGGCCCCGCTCCGGGCAGGGGCTGGAAGTTTACCATACTAGGCACACCGGGTGGCCACTTTTAGGCCTCTGGTTGCCATTGCAGCCACCGACACCCCGGCGATTTCATTGCTGGGGCGCCGATGAGCTGCAAACACCTTAAATGCAGTGATCGCTTTTGACCGCTGCATTTAAGCGGTTAATGGCGGGGATCTAAGCTAAATTCGGTCCCCGCCATTACAGCAAGGTGTCAGCTGTAAGATACAGCTGACATCCGGGGATGATGGCACCGACTCAGCTTCTGAGCCGGTGCCATCCATTTGTCGTAAGTATACAACATATTGCGGGAAGCACTGGCTTTCCATGACGTATACTTACGACATATGTCAAGAACGGTTTAAAATCGCAAAACATGCTACACCTAGTCTCTAGGGGGATGCTACCCTGATAAGTGACCAGACTGAATGCCCCACGCGTATCACCACAATGTGGTGCATTCAGACCTCTTCTTCCCTGTTTTGGACATTACGCTATTACGCTGCACTGATACAAACGGTCTGATGCAACATTCCTTTTACTTATGTTCAAGTCATTATCATTGTATCTGAGGGGTTTTTAGGTGGTCTAGTGGGGGCTCTTCAGTCTGGTCACTTATCAGGGTGGCATCCCCCTAGAGACTAGGTGTTGCATGTTTTTGCTATTTTAATTGTTTATATGGTATGTTTACTTCTAATAAAATATATTTTTGTGTGTAATATAGAGAGTTTTGATTTTTGCCTTACACATACCCATTTGTTTGTTTAGCATTTCTGAAGTTTTGAGGGTATATGACAATACATGGTGGTTATAATTCTAATCCTACTGTAATATAAACATGCCAGAGTGAGGAGCTAAAGTTTCTAGGCCCTCATATATTTAGGCTCTGAAATTGTACATAGTAATGTCACTAAACTAGAATAAATCTTACAATCATGTCACAAAAATTGGATAATGCACACATGGCTGAACTTAAGTTGGATACAGTACCAGGGCTGCTTTGACCTAGGGCAAACTGTGCACTTGTATCTATGTCAAAACTATGGCGGAGCAGGGAGTCATTAGCTCCCTGCACTGCTATTCTGGTTAGGACATGGACCTGAAAATACAATGGTGAAAAAGGTAGCCATCCGTTCCCTGCTCCACCTGTAATGATGGGGGTAGGGAAACGGACAAGTGAGCCCTAATCTACCCGCCACTCTGCCCCTGCCTACTTGCAACGACCCGCCCTAGGCGACGGGGTACAACTGGGCGGCGGTCCCTACGCTCAGTAAGTGCACGAGACAAGGGTACACAAAGCTAAGGGAAATGGGGCAGTTGCCCACGGCAGCACCGTGAGCAACAAGAGTGGTGAACGAGCCGAGTCAAACCAGGAGTGCACGAGGTACCAAACGTAGAGCAGGAGAGTAGTCAGTAAGCCAGGGTCAGTATGGAGCAGGATCAAATAGTAGAAGCTGTAGCTGGGCCAGGAAACCACACGAGAAGAATCACAAGCAAAGGAGGAACAGGAAAGGCAGGTATAAATAGACAGAGGGCGGGAGCTAGCTCCGTCTGGCCAGGCTGCGATAGGCTCTCCCACTCCTAAGCCTGCCATCCTGAGTGGTGGAAGATGGAGTCAGTCTCAGAGACATAGACTCAGGTGCAGACTGATTACCTATGGGCGTATACACAGAAGTTGTGCCTGGCAGATCCTTTACACCACCATTTGCCATGTGACGCTGTGAGCAGCTTGATGCAGAAAGCGCGATGCAGTGATGTTATAGCGCCGGTCTGCGCTGAGGCCCATGCTGCTGGACAGATCAGAGGAGACCTGCAGAGGGATTTTGTCCAATCTCGTCCATCATGGGAAAGGGGCTAGGTGAGTATTTATGTTATTATTTTTAGGAGGCACTATGGGGGCATTATACTGTGGGGGTGGCACTATGGGGCATGATACTGTATGAGGGGGTGTTAAACTATGTGGGAGCACTATGGGGCAAGATACTGTGTGGGGAGGCACTATAAGGGTGTTGTACTACTTTGGGCTTGATACTGTGTGGGGGCACTAAGTGGGCATGATGCTGTATGTGACAGGGCACTATAGGGGCATTATACTGTGTGGGGCACTATTGAAGCATTATGAGTGTGGAACTATGGGGCATCATACTATGGGGGCATTATACTGTGTGGGAGGCACTATGGTGCATCATACTGTGGGGGGCACTATTGGGGCATTATACTATGTGGGGGCATTATACATACAGTGAAGGAAATAAGTATTTGATCCCTTGCTGATTTTGTAAGTTTGCCCACTGTCAAAGTCATGAACAGTCTAGAATTTTTAGGCTAGATTAATTTTACCAGTGAGAGATAGATTATATTAAAAAAAACAGAAAATCACATTGTCAAAATTATATATATTTATTTGCATTGTGCACAGAGAAATAAGTATTTGATCCCATACCAACCATTAAGAGTTCAGCCTCCTCCAGACCAGTTACACGCTCCAAATCAACTTGGTGCCTGCATTAAAGACAGCTGTCTTAAATGGTCACCTGTATAAAAGACTCCTGTCCACAGACTCAATTAATCAGTCTGACTCTAACCTCTACAACATGGGCAAGACCAAAGAGCTTTCTAAGGATGTCAGAGAAAAGACCTGCACAAGGCTGGAATGGACTACAAAACCATAAGTAAGATGCTGGGTGAGAAGGAGACAACTGTTGGTGCAATAGTAAGAAAATGGAAGACATACAAAATGACTGTCAATCGACATCGATCTGGGGCTCCATGCAAAATCTCACCTCGTGGGGTATCCTTTATCCTGAGGAAGGTGAGAGCTCAGCCGAAAACTACACGGGGGGAACTTGTTAATGATCTCAAGGCAGCTGGGACCACAGTCACCAAGAAAACCATTGGTAACACATTACGCCGTAATGGATTAAAATTCTGCAGTGCCCGCAACGTCCCCCTGCTCAAGAAGGCACATATACAGGCCCGTCTGAAGTTTTCAAATGAACATCTGGATGATTCTGAGAGTGGTTGGGAGAAGGTGCTGTGGTCAGATGAGACTAAAATTTAGCTCTTTGGCATTAACTCAACTCGCCGTGTTTGGAGGAAGAGAAATGCTGCCTATGACCCAAAGAACACCGTCCCCACTATCAAGCATGGAGGTGGAAACATTATGTTTTGGGGGTGTTTCTCTGCTGAGGGGAAAAGGACTACTTCACCGCATCAATGGGAGAATGGATGGAGCCATGTACCGTCAAATCCTGAGTGACAACCTCCTTCCCTCCACCAGGACATTAAAAATGGCTCGTGGCTGGGTCTTCCAGCACGACAATGACCCGAAACATACAGCCAAGGCAACAAAGGAGTGGCTCAAAAAGAAGCACATTAAGGTCATGGAGTGGCCTAGCCAGTCTCCAGACCTTAATCCCATCGAAAACTTATGGAGGGAGCTGAAGATCCGAGTTGCCAAGCGACAGCCTCGAAATCTTAATGATTTACAGATGATCTGCAAAGAGGAGTGGGCCAAAATTCCATCTAACATATGTGCAAACCTCATCATCAACTACAAAAAACGTCTGACTGCTGTGCTTGCCAACAAGGGTTTTGCCACCAAGTATTAAGTCTTGTTTGCCAAAGGGATCAAATACTTATTTCTCTGTGCACAATGCAAATAAATATATATAATTTTGACAATGTGATTTTCTGTTTTTTTTTTTTTATATAATCTATCTCTCACTGGTAAAATTAACCTAGCCTAAAAATTCTAGACTGTTCATATCTTTGAACAGTGGGCAAACTTACAAAATCAGCAAGTGATCAAATACTTATTTCCTTCACTGTATCTGCCAACAGTCACGAATTTGCCGGGACTGTCCCGAATATACAGAGACAGTCCAGGCAAATTACTGTCTTGGGACGTGTCCCAAGAACTGCCACATTCAATTGTATCCGCGTCCTCAGGACGCAGATACAATTGAATACTATGGCAGAGCTGGGAACTATCCGGCTCCTGCTGTGCCATTCACTCCTCCTGAAGCGAAATCCCTGGCCAGGGCAACGGCAACAGAGCCGGGGATTTTGGCGCTCCAGGAGGAGCCCCTGACTTTACTGTCCATATATGGACAGTGACGTCGTTAGGGGTTTCCTCTATGAACGTAATCACCGGTCAGAGCTTTGGCGACTGTAAAAAAAATAAAAGATGTAAAATATAAAATAAAAGTTTCAAGTCATAAAATAAAACACAATTACCCTTTTTCCTTATCAAGTCATTTATTACAAATAAATAAAATAAACCATACATATTTGCTATCGCTGTGTCTGTAGGGTCATGAACTATAAAAATATTATGTTTTTTATCCCGCGCAGTGAACGCCGTAAAAATAAACCTAAAAAACATTTCCAGAATTGCTGTTTTTTGGTAACTTTGTCTTCCAAAAATTGAAATAAAAAGTGATCAAAAAGTCGCATGTATCCAAAAATGGTACCTATAAAAACTATAGCTCGTCTCACAAAAAACAAGCCCTCATACAGCTCCGTCAACTAAAAATTAAAACGTTATGGCTCTTACAACATGGCGACAGAAAAAAATACATTCTTTTTACAAAAGTAATTTTATTGTGCAAAAAGTTGTGAAACAAAAAAGTTCTATAAATTAGGTATCACCAGAATCGTAGTAACCCACAGAATAACGTTAACATGTAATTTATAACGCATGGTAAACGCTGTATAAAAAAAACTATGGCAGAATTGCTGTTTTTTGGTCACCTTGCCTCCCAAAAAAAAAGATAAAAAAGTGATCAAAAAGTCGCATGTACCCCCAAAATGGTACCAATAATAACTACAGCTCGTCCCGCAAAAAACAGCCCTCATACCACTACGTCTATGAAAAAATTTAATTAGTTAAGGCTCCAATAAGTCAGGAAATATAGGACATGTCATGAGTTTCACGCAGCGCACATACGCTGCGTGAAATTCACTGACAGTCTGAACGGCCCCATTCATTAACATAGGTCCGTGCGACGTGCGTGAAAATCGCATAGCACGGACGTATAACACGTTCGTGTGAATAAGGCCTTAGAGTAGTATTGCGATACTCGAAATGATACTTTGCCAACAATAAAAAAAAAAAACAACTAAAAAATATAAAGTCCTTCTATTTTCTGATGTGAGGAACATGGTGTTAACAATTTTGAACATCTGTGTGCCTCACATAATTTCCCTCACACATTAAACCAATGGTGCCCATTATATTCATTATAGTAAGTGATCCCATCAAGTACCTTGCTCACAGTTGTAATGGGCAACATTGGGTTAATGTGTGAGGTACACGATGGGGTTAATTACTATTAATGTGAGGCATATAGAGGTAGTAAATTCATAACACTTTGTGCCTCACATTAATGATAAGTGATTTCATTATTTCCCTCACATAATGGCAACATTGGGGTTAATGTGGGTCACACTAACCCCAATGTTCCTCAGTGCTGGCTGCAAAAAATGCTAGCTCCTTTATTTAAGTCTTTTACTCTGCTCTAATACCTGACTGAGAATGGTCTGTTACTGTATACTGCAGCGCGAGCGACACAGGCACGTCATCAGGAAGCCTGTGCCGCTCGCAACATTCCCCTCCCCTTCTCAGAGTCTCAGCTTATCTTTGGTGGCAGTAGAGAAAGGAAGGAGGAGCGTTCCTCCCTCCTACTGTGATGCAGCCGGCACTAATGACGAGCAGGGCGGTTGCTGAAGGAAGAAAACATCGCGGGAGCTCTACAGTGCGCGCGCCATGTTCTCTTCATTTATTTCAATACTAAGCTGTGGGGCCTCACAGCTTAGTATCGAAATACATAAATTGGCGGTATTGAACCATTTCAGGGTGCACGGCATCGAAATAGTATCGAAATTTCTATGCATCGTGCATCCCTAGCCCTATATTCTGGTCACTAAAGCGTTAATACACTTTATTAACTCATTCCCGATCGACCTCTGTCTTTTGATGACAGGCGGTGAAGGTTTGGAATCTACTGCGACGCAGTAGAAAAGGCTTATGAGTGCTTCAGTGAGAGCTAGTTCTATAAGCAGGAGCTGTTACTTAGGCTAGGTTCACACGACCTATTTTCAGAAGTATTGGAGGCGTTTTACATCTCGAAATACGTCTGAAAACAAGCCTCAAATACGTCGGCAAACATCTGCCCATTCATTTCAATGGGTTTGCCGACGTACTGTACCGACGACCTGTAATTTTACGCGTCGCTGTCAAAAGACGGCGCGTAAAATGACAGCCTCATCAAAGAAGTGCAGGACACTTCTTGGGACGTAATTGGAGCCGTTTTTCATTGAATCCAATGAAGAACAGCTCCAAATTACATCCGTAATTGACACCTCGCAAAACGCGAGTACGAGCAATTATGTCTGAAATGCAGGAGCTGTTTTCTCCTGAAAACAGCTCCGTAATTTCAGCCGTAATTGACGTTATCGTGTGCACATACCCTAACAGTTCCTGTTCTTAGAGGAGTCTGCTTAAAACAGCTGGGATCGGAGGTAACTTCGGCCCCAGCTGTTTAACCCTTTGATCGCTGCAGTCCCCGAACACAGCATGATCAAAGGGGACGCCCCTCTTTGATCCCGTCACTAGAAACCCAGTGATGTGATCGGAGGCTGGGGGAACACTCTGTAGTCAACCGCGGGGACCTAAAAAGGACAAGCGTATGCTAATACATAACTATAAAATAAATTTACTAAAAAAGTCATCCCTTCATGGAATTAAAAAAAATGGGGGCATAGTTATGGCCTGGATAAAAGAACAAGGGGTCCCCACCTAGGATATTGGTGCTTGTTTTGTTGTGTACAGTATGCAGTAAACTGGAAGTTTCGTCCTGATATTACAACGGTGAAGGAGCTTTTAGCTCCAAAGCACACTTATGTGCTGCTGGAGCAAAGGAGGAATGTAGAACATTGCCGCCAATGAAATAAACAGTTTGCGGAGTGAGAGAGGGAGAATGGGAGGGGGAAGGGCAGATGCAGAGCACAGTAGTATCACACCACTGCAGGCAAGAACCGCCTACTATAGTGTCAGTGGCGAGTTCCCATTGTTTCTGTGCCTCTCTGTCAGTGGTCCACTGTGAAGACAGTGGATATTTCAAAGGTAATACTAAAACAATAATGACATTATATGTTAGTATATGCCTCACATTTAGTAAAATAGCAATCCATGTTTTTACTACAGTTAGGTCCAGAATGCAACATCGAAGGCCGCGGCCATGGACTTGTGAGCAATGGTTCGCATCTCCTCCCCAGGAGACTCCAGCGCTCACTTCCGCTCCACTCTGCTGTGTCCCGTTAGGTGCGCACACACACTCGCGCCCGACCTTAAAGGACCACTGCGCGCATATGTGTAACATCATTAATTAGCCCATGATCACCCTGGACTTAAGTAGGGCCCTGCCCTTTTGCTCATTGCCTGAACGTTGTTCGTATTCCTCCGTTAGGCCTTCTATGAGCCACGGCCATAATAAGACATGCCCGTTCTTTCTGCGGTCCAGGCTCCTGGAAACCATGGTCGTGTGCATGGACCCATAGAAATGAAAGGGGCTGCAATTTTTAGGGGAATTGCAGCCGCAAAAGTACGTTTGTGTGCATGGGGCCTTAGTCTTGCAAATGGTCCTTTAGTGTTATCCTGTTCCCGTTGTTCCCGTGCCCTGCTACCTGTATCCTGTATCCCGTCCTGTGCCTGCTATAGTATTGGAGTCGAGTTCTGCCATCTACCATGTCTGCTGTGTTACACCACGTCTGGTCTCATCTGTCTCGTCTGAATCACCTGCCATCAAGATGCCATCGGTGCCTAGCCGTTGCTACTATCTGGACTATCACAGGTACCCTTGTGCTTGGACTGTATATATTAACTTGGTACACTGTAGTTTGGTCAGCTGCTATCCTGCTACGGCGGTGCGGCCCAGTGGGTCCACACACCCACAGATAGTGACACAGAATTATTTGGACAGTGACAAAATCTTCATGATTTGGGCTCTGCATGCCACCACATTGGATTTGAAATGAAACAACTGAGATGCAATTGAAGTGTAGACTTTCAGGTTTAATTCAAGGAGTTGAACAAAAATATCCCTTTAAACGTTTAGGAATTGCAACCATTTTTCTACACAGCCTCCTCATTTCAGGGGCTCAAAAGTAATTGGACAAATTAACATTACCATAAATAAAATGTTTTTATTTAATACTTTGTAGAGAATCCTTTGCAGGCAATGACTGCCTGAAGTCTGGAACCCACGGACATCACTAAACGCTGGGTTTCCTCCTTCGTGATGCTTTGCTGGACCTTTACTGCAGCTGTCCTCAGTTGTTGATTGTTTGTGGGTCTTTCTGCCTTAAGTTGTGTCTAAAGCAAGTGAAATGCAGCTCGATCGGGTTGAGATCTGGTGATTGACTTGGACATTGCATAATATTCCACTGCTTTGCCTTAAAAAACTCCTGAGTTGCTTTCGCAGTATGTTTTGGGTCATTGTCCATCTGTATTGTGAAGTGACGTCCAATCAACCTTGCTGCATTTGGTTGATTCAGAGCAGAAAGTATATACCTGAATTCATCCGGCTGCTTCTATCTTCGGTCAAATAAATAAACACTAGTGACCCAGTGCCATTGGCAGCCATGCATGCCCATGCAATCACAATGCGTCCACCATGTTTTACAGAGGATGTGGTGTGCTTTGGATCATGAGCCGTTCCAAGACATCTCCATACTTTCTTCCTCCCATCATTCTGCTCCAGGTTGATCTTAGTTTCTTGCTGTTCCAGAACTGGGCGGCTTCTTTACATGTTGTTTGGCAAAGTCTAATCTGGCCTTTCTATTTTTGAGGCTGATTAATGGTTTGCACCTTGTGGTGAACCCTCTGTATTTGCTCTCATCAAGTCTTCTCTTTATGGTAGACTTAGATACTGAAACACCTACTTCCAGTAGAGTGTTCTTCACTTGGGTAGATGTTGTGAAGGGGTTTTTCATCACCATGGAAAGGATTCTTTTAACAAATTGTTTTTATTTGATGAAATTAGTAAAACATTAAAAAAACTGTATGAATTTGGTATCACCGTAATCATATTAACCCACAGCATAAACTTAACGTGTCATTTTTAAAGTTAAATTTACTATTTTTACCGCACAATGAACACCAGAAAAATAAAACCCAAAGAATAATGTAAGAATCACTGTTTTTTTTCCATTCCATCCCAAAAACAGCCTTCATAGGCTATGCCAACGGAAAAATAAAAAAGTTGTGCCTTTTGCAATACAAAAATGAAAAATGTAAAAATGGCAGGGACGGGAAGGTGTTACGTCTATGTCTGTGCAGGGGATTGGATTTCTGTTTCAGGAAAATAAAACTCTGACAGCTGTAAATATTTTTTGACAAATTAATCACGACGTGAGAATAAGTTTCACTTTATGTCTCAGTTGACACAATGCAGTTGCTACATGTTTTTTAAAATAAAAAATTGGAGAAGCTGTGGTTAGACTTCTTACTTTAAGATCTGTTCACGGTTTTCCATAAATGAAAATGTCCATGACCACCTTTAAAGAGTATTTCGATAGCACAACAAATTTTCAAAACTTCCCAATGTAGGTTGTTGGTATCAGAAAATCATCCTGATGTTTTCTGCCACCACATGTGTAAAATAGACCTTACTATACAGCCCACGCAGTCCAGTTACATTACACCAGTATGGAATTCCTTACACCAGTATGGCTTTTTCATCATGACCCACGCGACCTACTCTGTCCCCAATGCATGTTCACGAGCAGAGGAATGACAAGACTCTGCATGTGCACTATAAAATAAAAGTCCAGACTGTAGCATTTAGGATAACGAGCATGCACAGTCCAATACTTGTTCACGGTGATTCATGTAAAGTCAATGGGGCCGCTTTTGGAGGTACTGCACATGCTCGCCAATGAAAGCAAAAGAGGTCCTCCACCCACACTCCACTAATACATCGCAAAATGATCCATCTCAGAGACTGTACTCCCTTCAACTCCAGCTTGTAGTAAATGTGTAAGTGATCTTATTATAGCAGTGCAGAGAAATATGTTTTTCAGGTCAAAACTCCTTCCAGTGTTTGTTCCATACAGATAAAAAAAACAACCAAGTCTCCCCGAATGCTTCCGCTCCACACTGTAGCCTTTCACTGCAACAAAGATTGGAATGGCCTAAGCTTAGTGTAACTCCACAACTTCAGATGAACAGTTAAAACAAGGGGGTTTTATTATACTCCCATACATAAATAATAACAGCGCTTTTTCATAACAATGCAAGCAGCACTCCTCACATGGACCCTGCGCATGCTCGGCCAACAAATGTCACGCGCCGACAGGACGTAACCAGTGGGAACAAATATATTACAATTGCCAGGGTGGACTGAGAAGGTATACATGTTTTATTATATGCATTCAAACCCTCTAATAACATTAAATTAAGAAGTTTGATAAATTTCTAATTGTAGTAAGATTAACCCTAATTGATTTAATCGGAATACCACTGCTGGAGCAGCTGCAGATCGCATTTGGATCACTGACCAAACATGGGTAAATATAAACAGAAATATTTCTCCCTTAAACCTACATTTGATAAGTTAAATGACCTCCTTAGTTTTGATCACCATCCTCACCACTTATCATTGAAAAGGGAAGAACCATATTTATCACAGAGAGATTTTTTTTTTAACACATTGGTATACCTACTTTTTTCTATGTTGTCAATATCAATCAAGGAAATGCTTAGTTACAGCTCCCTCTGCACAGCTTAATCGTAATATTGGTCCCTAAAATCAGGCTATGGATTGCCAGTTTTTCTGGCTACTGGCTCTAGAGGTGATTTCAACGATTGGCTGCAGCGTTCACATGTCGCTGGAGCAAGAACAGAGACCAGTAGGGGACCTGGGAAGAGTCGGCACCGTTGTGGCAGGGAATTGATAAGGTGAGTATTACTTCTTTTGTCTTTTTATAGCATTGTAAGCTCTTTGTAAAAAAAAAAAAAAAATGATGTGGCTGGACAACCTCTTTAGCAAAATGTTGTCTTACAAATGAGGAGATGTTTATTATGAGCTGTACAAAACATAAAAAAAAATAATTATTTAATAAGTCTGCCTTTAAAATCAGTTATAATGAATTATTAACTTAGAATTATGTTTCATTATGACTCAATAAAACAATACTGGACAAATCTATCACACATCGCAGTATACTTAACCATGCCAAATATAACACTTTCTAGTATTCCCCGCCTGGTACTAGGTGAAAGGAGAATGTATTTTGGAAGTGTGATGCAGCTACATGTGATGCGACTATTTTTAGCCATGCCACAACCCACTTTATTACATTAACCTTTGGCCAACACCTTGGAAAATATCAGGTGAAATCTTTTTCTCCCATTCCTTTAGGCGTAGTACTCGATATTTATACCCCAAGCTGTGCAAGAAATGATATGAGCAGAAAAGTACTCTAGTCCTAGCCATGTGTGACCCCAGGTACTCCAAGAAAGTCACACATCTAGGCTTCATATATGTACCATTCCAGGATATGGTCTTCAAAATTGGTGGTATGTACAGTAAGTGCAATTCCTGCTCATTTCTCTTCATCTACCTACCTTACCAATCCACTTCAAACGTTAAAGAATCTAGCAGTCATTTTCCCTACTTCTCTGCTGGTTTAGCCCACATTTTCCTCACAGGTCCCATTTTATACTTCAGACTGTGGAGGCAGAGGTTTCTTGTACAGCTGGGGCGGGGTTTGGACCCACTGGGCCGTAATGCGTAGCGGGATAGCAGCTGGCCAAACAGGTACAAAACAAAGTCTATGGTCCAGAAAGGGTACCTGAGTCAATGTGGACAGTAGCAGAGATTCAGGCTGAAGATAAGGCTCTGGCAGTAGACGGGCACCCGGGGGGGGGGGGTGTTGCAGTAGATGCAGCGGAAAACACAGCTCGACTTTGACTATAGATGGCACAGAGGCACGATAGCACAGGATACAGGGTACAGGCAGCAGGAACGGGTAACAATGGGAACTGGAAAACACTAGGAGACCATTTGCAAGACAAAGTTTAGGTACACAACAAAGCTCAGGCAAAGATCAAGAGCCCTTTTTATAGTACAGCAGCATTCTGGACTGATTGCAGACTTCCTGCAATTGTGCGCACTGGCCCTTTAAGTGAGTGCCAGCGTCTCCCAGGAGGGAGACGGTGCAGGGAACTCACGTGTTCATGGCCGCGGCCGTCGGAGGGTAAGTCAGAACGATGGGCCACGGCCATAGACGTTACAATAAACCCACTATAGCTACAGTAGGTCTTGGAAAACGTCCACTATCTAACTGGTCTAAGTTAAAAAATAAGCTGAACTCCGTAATGGTAAAAGAAAAACTTACCAGCATCTTTTTGGACAGAACCTATTTACACGGGCCAATACTCGGCCAAATGAGCGTTCTTATGAACGCATATTCCCAATTATTGGCCCGTGTAAACAGTGCAGTGATCAGCCGAAGAACAAGAAAACACTCTTTTTATCAACTGATCATACCATTTATGCAGCCTATGAAGACATTGTTGTCGGCAGCATATCCCGACGTGTAAACAGGGAATGTGCTGCCAACAATGATGCAAACTGATGGGGTCTGAATGATTGTGGTAATGAACGGTCATCCCCATTCAGAAAGCGTCGTCCCGTGTAAAAGCGTGTAAAAGCGCATGTAAACGAGCGCCGATACACTTGTTTAAATCAGCCTTAAGATTTGGGTCCCTTGGATACAATATGTGATGACTCAAATAGGATAAAGGACCACCCCTCATCCTACCACTTACCTTTTTTTCCTCTTTCCCCATTTACCCACTCTATCCAGACATCAGCTGCTATAGATCTTGTTTCATATCCGCTTATCTATTATTGAGTGTTTATTGCTGATATTCTTTTACCTTGTGGTGCTGCACTGTATTTTTGTCTCATGTTTAGCTGTCCTTTGCACTGTCATTTTCCAATTATTAGGAGTGTTTTAACCGGTTAAGGACTAGGCTGTTTTACAGCTAAATGACCAGAGCAAATTTTACAATTTTGCTATGCGCTTCTTTAGATGACTATAACTCTGCAGGTGAATAAAGTTCATCTTTGAATTTTACACTCTTTTTAAAGGACAGATAGGGCTTTGTTTTAGTGGCATTTGTCAGTATATATCATTTTTATTTTTTTCTCTAAAGTGGGCAAAATTGGAAAAAAATGCAAGAATTTAGCAATTGCGTCAGTTTATGCTAGCATTTTTCACACACGGTATGGACCACGGACAAAATTAATCTCCTTTCACATTCTCCACTTCTCCCGTGCATGGGGATACCAAATATGTGTGCCTTATTCACTGTGCGGGCATGTGCCAGGGCTTGGCATAAAAGGAGGCTTTTTGGCCTTTTCGGTCCAGGAATTTTGCATTTGATTTTATAGCCGCATACTGTTTTCTGGGGGGCGTAATGCTGCTGAAACATTGGAAACAAAATGACTTCATTCACACAAGTAGACCCCACAAGGTTTCCTTCAAGGGGTTTATCATATTTTTAGCAAGTCCAGTTTTCTTCTGAACGTTTCTTGAATAAGATGGAACAAAAAAATATCAGCGATTTTTTAGCAAATGCGTCAGTTTAGGCTAGTATTTTTCACACACGGTATAGACCACGGACAAAATTCATCTCCTTTCACATTCTTCCACTTCTCCCGTGCATGGGGATACCAAATATGTGTGCCTTATTCACTGTGCGGGCATGTGCCAGGGCTTGGCATAAAAGGAGGCTTTTTGGCCTTTTCGGTCCAGGAATTTTGCATTTGATTTTAGAGCCGCATACTGTTTTCTGGGGGGCCTAATGCTGCTGAAACATTAGAATCACCCCATAAATGACTTCATTCACACAAGTAGACCCCACAAGGTTTCCTTCAAGGGGTTTATCATATTTTTAGACAGTCCAGTTTTCATCTGAAAGTTTCTTGAATAAGATGGAACAAAATAAAATTAGCTTTTTTTTAAACAAATGCGTCAGTTTATGCCAGCATTTTTCACACACAAAATGGACCACGGACAAAATTCAAAGCATTTCACATTCTTCCACTTCTCCTGTGCATGGGGATACCAAATATGTGTGCTTTATTCACGGGCATGTGCCAGGGCTTGGCATAAAAGGAGGCTTTTTGGCCTTTTCGGTCCAGGAATTCTGCACTTGATTTTATAGCCGCATACTGTTTTCTGGGGGGCCTAATGCTGCTGAAAGATTAGAATCACCCCATAAATTACTTCATTCACGCAAGTAGACCCCACAAGGTTTTCTTCAAGGGGTTTATCATATTTTTAGACAGTCCAGTTTTCTTCTGAAAGTTTCTTGAATAAGATGGATCAAAATAAAATTAGCAATTTTTTAGCAAATGCGTCAGTTTATACCAGCATTTTTCACACACAGTATAGACCACGGCCAAAATTAATCTCCTTTCACATTCTGCCACTTCTCCTGTGCATGGGGATACCAAATATGTGGGCCTTATTTATCACATAGAGATGTAGGAGGGCGGACGATAGAAGAAGCTTATTTCACAAATCGCTTTTTTCCAAAGCTGGTTTTACAAAACTCAACAGAGTTTCTATAACACTTCCAAAATATCTGCTCTTGAAGCAGAAATCCTAAATATTCATCTAGGGGTATAATGGGAATTTATTTTTTTGGGTTTTCTAAAATAAGAAATTGCAGGTTTATGCAAATGGAGCTCTCCAGAAGATGAACTTTAGAGAATATGCAAACATGACATCCACCCCCCACCCATTCCCTCCCTCACCCTTGGAGTAAAATCAGGGGAAAAATAAAAAAGTAATGTAGGGCAAATATATTTTCAACGAATTAACTAAAATCTAATAATTCAGAACAGTGTGGTATTTTTTAAAACATGGCTCAATGCACAGGCCTGGTTGTGAGGGACATGAGGGACAGAAATATCGGGAATCTTTGCGGTGCCCGTCTTTTCTGCAGACGCGGCACTTTTTCTGGGGGTTGCTTCTGGTTGGTGTTGGGGGAATCCGACTGATGAAGTGTCTTTCAGTCAGTCACGTGACATCCTCAGACTGGGGGCATTCTCGGGTGTCCTGAACATCAAAAATGAGGCCTTCAATAATTTTTTCCTGGAAATCCAGGTATGTGTCTCTGCCTCTGTTTTTTTTGTAGAGCACAAATGAGTTGTGGATGGCCACCTGTAACAAATAAATGGCCACATTTTTGTACCAGGTTTTTGTTTTTCGCTTTACTAAATAGGGCTGTAAAACCTGGTCGCTTAAATCCACCCCCCCCCCCATGTACTTGTTATATTCGGACACGCTCACTGGTTTGTGCTTGTCCGATGATGCCCCCCTTTCACTCACTGCCACTGTTCCTGCGGTATGAATCGTGCTTAGCACATACACATCTTTGCGAACCCTGAACTTGACCGCCAGCAATTCTTCAGATGCATAAGCACAGGAGTCCCCCTTTACCATGCGCTTCCCCACTAATTGCTGTGGAAAACCAATTCGGTTTTTGCGCATGGTACCACATGCCCCAGTCCTTGCAGCATGCAAATGCCTAAACAGGGGCACACTGGAATAAAAATTGTCGCAGTACAGGTGGTACCCCTTGTGAAGCAGAGGCTGCATTATCTCCCACACGATCTTACTGCTGGTGGAAAGATCAGGGGGGCATCCAGGAACATTTATTGAGCGGTCACGCCCTTCATAAATCCTGAAGGCGGTGGTATATCCTGACCCGCTTTCACACAATTTGTAGAGCTTAACGCCATATCTTGTCCTTTTGGAAGGTAGATATTGGCGAAAGCTAAGTCTGCCATGGAAGTTGAGGAAGGATTCGTCCACACTTACATTCTGCTCTGGGGTGTAGAGTTGCAGGAATAAATTATTCAGGGAATTTATTAGCGGTCTTATTTTGAACAACCGATCCCGGTTTGCATCGGTACTTGGGGGGGCCTGTGCGTTGTCATTGAAGTGGAGGAACCTCATTATTGTCTCATAACGAGACCTGGGCATTACTGCAGAATATACTGGGGTGGCTTTTACGGGTCTTGTTGACCAGTAAGACCTAATGGAGGGCTTTTTGACAATACCCATATTTAGGGTGAGCCCCAAATTTTTTTTTAATTCCTGCAAATTGGTGGGCGTCCAATCTCTGGCATGGGTGGATGAAGGTTTCTGCCTTATATATTGAGTGGCATATAAATTTGTTTCGTGGACAATCTGATTTAGGATGTCGTCCGTTATAAATAAATGGAAGTAATCCATTTGGACAAAATTTGTATTGTCCACGGTTATGCCAGGAGTGGCAGTAAATCCGTGGATTCTAGGCCCAAAAGATGGGGCAGGTGCCCATACAAGAGCCTGGACTGGAGGGACCAGGCTGTCCCGTGCTACAGCGCTACTTGGCCCTGCGCTTTCATGTTCTGCAGTTTCAACTGCATCAGGGACAACGTCCCCTGAAGATGAACCTGAAGTGACGCTGTCATCGTCACTACCTAAAACAGGTTCCATCTCGGACGCCATCTCTGATGCGGTCTCCGACTCAGACCACAGCATGGCGTATGCCTCCTCGGCGCTAAACAACTTCCTCGCCATAACGTCACTAACACTAACTAAACAAATTATTATTTTTTTTTTTATAAAACGCACAAACTAACTGGTATATATGTCTACACTACCGCTAACAAAAAAATAAACCGCTATTGCTATATATATTATATATATGTGGATATATATATAATTATATACTCCCTACCTGCCTATTCTAATAGAATAAAAGATAGAAAGGTAGATATATAGAAAAAAAGATAGATGGATAGATAGATTGTATAGATAGATAGAAATCTATCTATACAGAGAATGTTTTATAGTGTAACTGTATTTTTTTTCACTGTAACTTCTGGCAGCAATTCTCTCGAGTCTCTTCTTCTCCTCAAACTGAAACAATGTTTGAGGAGAAGAAAAGAGACAGGAGATTTACTGCCAGAAAAGTGAAAATAAAACAAATGTGGTCGATGTGGTTTTCACAGCGACCACATGTTCAGGGACCATCAGATTGGTCCCTGATACTCTGCCCAGTGCCCAGAGCTGTTGATAACAGCGTGGGCACAGGGCTGTGTGCACACTGTTTTATATGCAGAAATGCATGTGATCGCTGTGATTGGTTGTCACAGCGATCACATGTTCAGGGGCCAAAAGATTGGCCCCTGACATTCTGCCCAGTGCCCATGGCTGTTAGCAACAGCCAGGGCATAGAGCTGTGTGCACGCGATCGCGCCTGCACAGTCCCTGAAGAGCCGCCGTAATTAGTCTATATGGCGGACTTCAGAGACCCTGACCGCTGGCCGTATATATACAGCCAGCGGTCGGGAACCTGTTAACAATGTTCATTGTTCTCACCAAACTTAGTAAATAACTATTTATATCAAAAGTAAAAATCTGTCTGTACAGTTATTTCTGCTTCCTTATATCTGTATGACTGCCAAATTAAAATATCACCCAGCAGGACCCATGAAGCTGTGTTATAAGCTAAGGTTCAAAAACAAACAAAAAAAACAAATGGAAACATATATCTTAATTAGTGGCTGAGGATAGGGATCGTAACAATTCTCCGATTTGATGTCAGAGGTCCAAAAAGCTATTAAATCCCTAAAATCCTCGAAAGCCCCTGGTCCTGATGGACTGCCAAATGAATACAATAAGGCCTTTCAAGATTGTTTAATATATTTGATTTTGCGGTTCTAAATGGCAATTTACCTAAGTAGATGCTGGAAGACACGATTATTGCGTTGCCTAAACCTGTTAAACCTCCAGTTTTGCCTGGTTATTTTTCAGCCAATCTCTTTTTTAATCAGCGATTTCAAAGTGTACGCAAAGATATTGGCTTCCAGATTGGAATCTACTCTCTCTATCTTTATAAGGGCTGACCAGGTAGCAATTGTGTAAAATATATTAGAGCATATTATGTTATTAATATACTGGGCAAATTCATTGAATCGTGTCATGGTACCTGACCACGCAATTAAGACGTCATCGATGAATCTTGTCCAGTATTTAATGTACTGTACAAAGGGATTATTAATATTGTGTGTATATATACCTTTCCTCCCATATAGCCAAAACCAAATTGGCAAATGTCGGTGCAACTGGTGTCCCCATAGCTGTACCTGTTAGCTGTGCAAACCATTGATCCCTAAATCCCACAAATTCCAGAGCTCCATACATCTCACTTTTACCAGTACTTTCCAGGAATAATTTAATGGCTTGTATACCGTCATTATGGCGAATCCTGGTGTAAAGACTTGCCACATCAGTGCTTATATAGCAAGACTATAACCAGTTTCCCAATCGAAACGTGACAAGTTTTGTAATAGAGATTTGGTGTCTAATAGATAGGATGGAACACTTTGGAGCAAGGGACGTCGATACCAACCTAGGTAGCACGACAATGGTTCTGTAACCGAGCCCCTTCCTGTCACAATGGGCCTACCTGGAGGATGCACATGCGTTTTGTGCACTTTAGATAAAAAATACCAATATGGTTAAGCTGGTTTGTCTGGTACCCGTTGTTCGGCCAATCGTTTGGACAAGATGTTTAACGCTATACCCTTTATTAGGAGAGAACGTCATTTCTGGGTGTACGTAATGGTAGGATCCCCCCAACTTAGTATATATTTCTGCATTCAATAGTTGTCTCAAAGATTCCTCAATATAATATTTAAAATCCATGATCACTATGTTCCCTCGCTTGTCAGCAGGTTTGACTATAAGTTGATCATTCTGCTTCAACCATCGAAGGGGAGTTTTTTCACTCTCCGTTAGATTATTTTGTACACCAGGATATATCAAGGCTATGACATCTTGTGTCACCACCCTAGAAAAATTATATATTGAACTGCCTGGTGACAAGGGGGGGAACATGAACAATCTGATGCCCCCCCTGAAAGTTTCAACTTGGAACTCGTCAGTGACATGGTCTGAAGAACACTCACCGATGAGTTCCTATAGGTCTGTAAGAGCCTATCTGTCTTCCACCTCTATATTGTCCCCAAGTATGAAAACCATATGTCCAATAAAGGCCGGGTTATCACCTTGTGAAACATCTTGTAACGCTGGTGGCCTCCCATGGCGGCCGCCAGCCTCTTTTACCTGTGTGCCGGCGTTCCCCTCCTCCTACTCGGGGACGCCGGCATGAACTGCTCCCGTCTGCAGCTTGCTCCCATAGAGTGCGCACACACGACCTGGTGTCCTCTTAAAGTGGCAGCATGCACACCACTATAACTTTCCCTAGCCTATCCCTGTGCACCCTGCCATCCTGCCGTCCTTCCTGTGCCTGAGCGTTGTTGTGCCTACCCATGTTCTGCCACGCCGAATGACTGTCTATCTTCTACCCAGGTAGAAAGACTTCCATTCACTGTTGTTTGGCCAGCTGCTACTCCACTACGGCGGAGCGGCCTAGGGAGTCCACATACCCCACAGTTGTGACACCTCTGTGGGTTTAATTTTCAGTTTATTCTCAAATATTTTATGTAGAATCAGATTCCGCAAAGATTTGCTTTGTCTATCATCAAATCTTTCTGGAAGACAAAAATTCAAGCCTTTGGTTAGGAGAGAAAAACAATCGTCAGACAATTCCACATCAGGGAGATTAATGACATTGCGTTCGAACCCTATGTCACTTATGGTACTTGGAGGAGCAGGTATCCCTACTTGCGCCAAGGGACCTGTTTCCTTTTCGTACCCCCCCCCAACCTGGAGGTTGATTGTTGTTTCTAAAGGGGTGGACTGTGTTGACACAAGACTGTCCTCAGTAGCATTGTCATTAGGAGTCCTTCCATAGTCCTCTGAAGGACTAGAATCAAACCCGGAATCGGTGGTCCAATAGTAGTCAGCCTGTGACTTCCTTGGTCTTCTCACCCACCTCCACTTCTGTCCTGATGTAGGACGTGGACGCAACCAGGGGCGTAACTAGGAAAGACTGGGCCCCATAGCAAACTTTTGACTGGGGCCCCCCTCCCCCGGGTGTCACACAACCCCCCCCCCTTGCAGATAGTGTCTTTTTTACAAACCCCCCCTTTTGATAATGCCATACAGCCCCCCTGTAGATAATTCCATACAGCCCCCTTTGTAGATATCTACAGAGGGGCTGTATGGCGCTATCTACAGAGGGGGCTGTATGGCGTTATCTACGGGGGGGCTGTATGGCATTATCAAAAGGGGGGACTGTATGGCGTTCCCTACAGGGGGGGTGTATGGCGTTCCCTACAGGGGGGCTGTATGGCGTTCCCTACAGGGGGGGACTGTATGGCGTTCCCTACAGGGGGGGGGGGCTGTATGGCGCTATCTACAGGGGGGGGCTGTATGGCGCTATCTACAGGGGGGGGCTGTATGGCGCTATCTACAGGGGGGCTGTATGGCGCTATCTACAGAGGGGGCTGTATGGCGTTATCTACAGGCGGACTGTATGGCGTTATCAAAAGGGGGGACTGTATGGCGTTCCCTACAGGGGGGGTGTATGGCGTTCCCTCCAGGGGGGGCTGTATGGCGTTATCAAAAGGGGGGACTGTATGGCGTTCCCTACAGGGGGGCTGTATGGCGTTCCCTACAGGGGGGGCTGTATGGCGTTATCAAAAGGGGGGACTGTATGGCGTTCCCTACAGGGGGGCTGTATGGCGTTCCCTACAGGGGGGGCTGTATGGCGCTATCTACAGGTGGGGGGCTGTATGGCGCTATCTACAGGGGGGCTGTATGGCGCTATCTACAGGGGGCTGTATGGCGCTATCTACAGGGGGGCTGTATGGCGTTATCTACAGGCGGACTGTATGGCGTTATCTACAGGGGGACTGTATGGCGCTATCTACAGGGGGGACTGTATGGCACTATCTACAGAAGGGGCTGTATGGCGTTATCTAGAGGGGGGACTGTATGGCGTTATATACGTGGGGCTGTTTGGCGTTCCCTACAGAGGGGGCTGTCTGGCGTTATCTACAGGGGGGACTGTATGGCGTTACCTACAGGGAGTCTGTATGGCGTTCCCTACAGGGGGGGTCTGTAGGGAATGCCATACAGCCCCCCCTTTAGGGAACGCCATACAGCCCCCCCCTGTTGGGAACGCCATACAGCGTCGTCCACCCCCTGTAGGGAACGCCATACAACGTCCCCCCCCTGTAGGGAACGCCATACAGCGTCCCCCCCCTTGTAGGGAACGCCATACAGCCCCCCCCTGTAGGGAACGGCATACAGCGTCCCCCTCCCCCCTTGTAGGGAACGCCATACAGCCCCCCCTGTAGGGAACGCCATACAGCGTCCCCCCTCCCAAAAAAATGTGACCTACAGTGTGTCCTAATAAAAGACATGTATCCCCTATCCACAGGATAGGGGAGACATGTGTGATCGCTGGCAGCGATAAGGAGAACGGGGGACTGAAAGTCCCCTGAAGTTCTCCATGACTAACCTCTGACTTCCGGCGTCTGCGCAGCTCACTAAAAATGAAAGGAGCGCTGGTCACGCATGCGCACAAGCGCGACCGGCACTCCATTCATTTCTCCGGAGCTGCCGACACAGACCCCGGAAGTCCGAGGTTTGTGATGGAGAACTTCAGGGGACTTTCAGTCCCACATTCTCCCTATCGCTGCCAGCGATCACACATGTATCCCCTGTCCTGTGGATAGGGGATACATGTCTTTTGTTTAATGGCAGAGCGGGGAGATACCTCCCTGCTCTGCCGTAGTGTTCAGTGGCGTCCCGCTGTAGCAGCCATAGCGGCTGCTAGCGGAGCCTCCGGCCATGGTGGGGGCCCGTGCCGGTGGGTGACACGGGCCCCCTCATGCCGTGGGCCCCGTAGCAGCTGCTACTGCTGCTTCGGCGGTAGTTACGCCACTGGACGCAACTGTGTCTTCAAGGTGAAGATTCGATCCATATCAAAGTCCATCTTATCTCTCAGAAATGTATCCCTTTTACTTTACATCCTTTAATTACTTTTTGTATCGGGATCACTTTACAATTTTCTTCTGAAATACCATGAACTGGGATTCTTTGAGACGTGTAATATATGCCTGAGGCTTTATACAAATTCCACCTTCGATTGATTGTATTCCTGTTTGGAACATTCTAATACAGTGCATACTAGATTGTGCGAGTGATCAAGGTGAGCCTTCTCCTATTTTTCAACAAAGGCATAATCCTCCTGATATTATAACACCTCTTTAAATACTCACAAACCATGTGGGGATCTTTCACAATCACTGTATGACTATAGAGTATAATTAGTCCAAAATAATTTGACCTATCTTTCAGATGGGGACATTATTTTAATTTCCAATGCCCTAGTAATCAATATCTTGGTATCATCTTCAATATTACATTGAGAGAAAAATGCACTCATGTCTTCCCAACCTGCCTCTAATGCATTCATGTTAACCACTGGTTCCACAAGTACATCCATGCTCACGTTTTCCATACTAGGACAGGTGTGCTCTAACCGTGAAAAGAAAAGTTCCATATAAATCCACACGACAAAGAGTAAACAGTTGGCCCTACCTCGACACCGTGGAAATCCACTATGGAACCGTATGCTGCTGGGATCTGTGGTTCTATAGCTGCTGATCGTTGGTGCTTTGTGCCTACGTGAAGTAAGATCCAAGGCATACAACAAAATGAAAAAGAAAGATGCACAGCACTCGCCCTTCCAAGTAATAAATTGCAGCTCTTTATGCCATGCACAGGCAGGTAACAGACAAGAGACTAGCGCATTACAGTCCGCATATGACCGTTTCACATTCTCCAGACGCTTTGTCAAGGCCTGATGGGATCTAGAGTGCTGACGCTTAAATACCCTGTCATACGTAAGCACTAACAAATATACAATGTAACAATTTACAAAGTTTAAACACATACACATGTTTGTTGATAAAACCAAGTACAAAAAGATACAAAACTTCATAGAAGAGAAATTACCAAAGAAATACAGATCGATCATACTCAAAATTCCTAGCGCCTCCACTTTAATAATCCAACAGGTAAGCTACTGAGGGGACTAGACTGTTCATTAATCTATTGCAAGTTGCCCACCTCTCATGTAACCCTACTGTATTTCTCTCATTAAATGCCGAAAAGGCCTTTGACAGAGTCCATTGGGGTTCCCATAAAAGGTCCTAACAAAATTTGGCCCAATGGGAACACCCAATATACTTCACTATTACTTAGCTGCGTCTCTGGCCAGTGTCAACTTTCTGGTACTCCTCTTAGGAGGCATTATGGAAGCAAATTGAGTCCATGTTTGTTTAATGATTTCAAATTTGTTCCCATAGGGGGGACTATGGGGATCTTTCCGACGCTAAATTCTCTGCCTCCCACGAAACATATGTGCACCTACTGGGTAAAGGCTGTTAACAGTTATACAAAATGTATAGAAGTTCCTTTTTAAATCTCCCAATAACCTACTTTTTGAGTTGGATTACCAAACTTAGATATTCACGGCTGCAGTACCCTGGACATGGGGATTTATTACGTTTCAGTCTGAAATAGACCTTCATCCGTCACTAGAAAATTTATCTTGACAAATATATATTAAAGGCAGGGGCGTAGCTAGGGGGGGCAGGCGGGGCATGTGCCCCGGGTGCAGTTCAGAGGGGGGCGCCAGTGCCACCTCCTCCTGCACTATAATTGTACCTATGTCTATAGGACACAGGTACAATTAGAAGCAATGAATGACTGGGCACGTTCCGTGCCCAGCCATTCAGCGCCTTTCCACGAATGAAGCGACTGGTACCTTTTGTACCAGTGACGCTTCCGTCGATGTAAGGCGCTGACTGACTGACAGGGAAAGTCATCCTGCCAGCCAATCAGCGCCTTTCATTGACGCTGTGTTCAACCCCCTGGAGACCTGCGCAGAAGAGAGCAGGAAGAGGGCAGGAAGAGAGCCGGTCTCCATGGCTGCCGGACGGCATGGGAGCAGGAATAAGGTGAGTTTGAATAGTTTAATTTTTTTTAAAATTATAATAGAAGTGTGTGGCTGTATCTACAGGGGGGACTTTATCTACAAGCAGGGGGGCTTTATCTACGGGGGGTGTCTACAGGGCTGGGCTATATACAGGGGGGCTGGATACTGGAGTGGGCTGTCTATAGAGCACCATATACAGGGGTGGGCTATAGCTACAGGGGGGCTATATAGTATATAGCCCCCTGTAGATATAGCCCACCCCTGTATATGGTGCTCCATAGATAGCCCACCCCAGTATATAGCCCCCCCTGTAGATATAGTCGCCCTGGATATAGCCCAGCCCTGTAGATATAGCCCAGCCCTGTAGATATAGCCCACCCCTGTGTATAGCCCACCCCTGTATATAGCCCACCCCTGTATATAGCCCCCCTCTGTAGATATATTGCCCACCCCTATAGATATAGCCCAGCCCTGTAGATATAGCCCAGCCCTGTAGATATGGTCCCCCTGTAGATATGGTCCCCCTGTAGATAGCCCACCTGTAGATATAGTCCCCCTGTAGATATAGCCCACCCCTGTATATAGTATCCCACAAATAGCTCCCCCTATAGTGCTCCACAGAAAGCCCACCCCTGTATATAGCCCCCTTGTACATATAGTCCACCCCTGTATATAGTGCTCCACAGATAGCCCACCCTTGTATATAGTATATACAGGGGTGGGCTATCTGTGGAGCACTATATACAGGAGTGGACTATCTAGTGGAGCACTATATACAGGGGTGGTGGACTATATGTACAAGGGGGGGCTATATACAGGGGTGGACTATATGTGGAGCACTATATACAGGGGTGGACTATATGTGGAGCACTATATACAGGGGTGGGCTATATCTACAGGGGGGCTACATACATGGTTGGGCTATCTGTAGAGCTCTATATACAGGGGTGGGCTATATCTACAGGGGGCTATATACAGGGGTGGGCTATCTGTAGAGCACTATAGGGGGAGTTATTTGTGGGACACTATATACAGGGGTGGACTATATGTGGAGCACTATATACAGGGATGGACTATATGTGGAGCACTATATACAGGGGTGGACTATATGTGGAGCACTATATACAGGGGTGGACTATATGTGGAGCACTATATACAGGGGTGGGCTATATCTACAGGGGGCTATATACAGGGTTGGGCTATCTGTAGAGCACTATAGGGGGAGTTATTAGTGGGACACTATATACAGGGGTGGTCTATATCGGGGCACTATCTACAGGGGCTCTATGGCAGGCACTATCTAGAGGGGGCAGAGTGTGTGTGTGTGTGTGTGTGTGTGTGTGTGTGTGTGTGTGTGGGACACGGTGTATGGTGCTATTATAATTAGAGGTGCAGTGTATGGCGCTATTATATTTAGGGGCGTAGTGTGTGATATAATGATAACTTTATATTTATTTATAGGTGCAGAAATGTTGGTAAAGTGAGAAGCTGAAGACATGTGAGCGGCAAACTGCAGAAATGGGCTGTGACCGGGAGAAGTTATCATAGAGGTCTGGACCGGATGGAGAAAAAGAACTAGAATCTGAGATGTCACCGGTGAGTCACTTAATGTAAATGTTTATTCTGCCTCTAATCAGTAATGTAGTCACTGTGTGATCTGCAGTGAGATGATGGGTTGTGTGATTATGATAGGATTTATTTTTTGTGAAACGGCATCTCCCAGCATATCCTTATCATTGTTCGGGCCATGCTGGGAGTTGTAGTTTTACGCTGTACACACCTATACAGCAGGGGTTGCACTAAATTGAGCTGTATTTGTTCTGGGGTTGTATATATGTACCGAGCTTGGTTCTTGTGTTGTGTATAGAACCATATTGCTTGTGAAATGTACAAATATTTTTATGCTCGCGTTACATAAAAAGAAATGACACGTCGATTGGTAGAGAAAACACACACGGCGAGGGGGAAGGAGATGTCGGGAAAGAGGTTGGGGGGGGGGCGCCAAACTGAATCTTTGCCCCGGGTGCTGGAGAACCTAGCTACGCCTCTGTTAAAGGGGTTTTCCACTTTCTGAAAAATGATGACCTATCCACCGGATAGGTTATCAGTATATGATCGGTACGTGTCCGACACCCGGACCCCGCACCGATCCGGCACTCTGGCTGCTTCCAGACGATGTTGCCGGAAGCAGATGGCTCCGGTCAAAGAATAGCGGCCGAGCTGCAGTATTGCATCTGTGCTCCTATTCTGCGGCCATTCACTGCAGCTCCGCCGAATGGCCGCTGTGCAGTGGTCCATATGCTTCTGGCTCCAACCACTGCATCCCGTTCCAAACATCCGGTGCACGGAGGCAACCAGAGTTGCGGATCGGTGCAGGGTCCGGATGTCGGACACGCACCGATCATATACTGATGAACTATTCGGTGGATTGGTCATCACTTTTCAGAAAGTTGACAAGCCCTTTAACTCCATAGAGATAAAATGTCATTCAGATAATACAAGATACACTGTATATAAATAATCTAATATTTAAACAACATATATTGAGCAAAATAGCCTCAGGTGTTGTAAACTAAGGGAAGAAATGGCAAAAGTTTCTTATAGTCTTGAAATAAACGGACTCGGTGATCACAGGAGCACCTCAACGTTGTGATTGAGCTTGTTTAATTGTAAGATCGTAAGTGTCAGAGACATCGGATAGAATTGTACTCTAGATAGAATGTATCTATAAAGTTATGTGTAAAACAGAAGATTTGTGTTTAGTGTACATGAGAAGTAAAAATTGGAAGAAAAAAAGGGGGGGTATGTTAAAGGGAATGTGTCGCGAATTAAAACTTTTTTTTTTAAGTGTTGTTACTTATTTCTATTATATTTTTTACGTTTTTTGCTGTATTTTTTTTTTTCCATATGGTGGAAAGTATTAAAAATTAAATAATAATTTGACATGTTTTCTTATGTTGGCCACAAGGGGGCGGCACATCCCAGAATTGCAGCAAGGTGAATAAGGCAAAGCAACCTGACTCACAGCTGCCGTAAATGTGGGAGGGAATCTCACCCCCCTCCTACAAGCCAGGAAAAGGTGTTTTCAAATTGCTAAGCAGTGTCCGGCAGCCATTTTGGGTGTGATTCTGCAGTTGGCAGAAGTTATAGGACACACCAAAAGGCTAAAGGTATGTTCAAACGCTTACTAAACAAAGGGAAAACCGCTCCTGATTTTCAGCCATTTTTTAATCAAACTCGCGTTTTTTACAGCCGTTTTTGGAGCTGTTTTTCTATAAAGTCAATGAAAAAAGGCTCCAAAAATGTCCCAAAAAGTGATGTGCACTTCATTTTGGCGGGCGTCTTTTTACGTGCCGTTTTTGGAAAACGACCATGTAAAAAATGCCCTGTCGGAACAGAACGCCGTATTTCCCATTGAAACCAATGGACAGATGTTTGGAGGCATTCTGCTTCCGATTTTTCAGCTGAAAACATTGTGTGTGAACATACCTTTAGAATGATGCAAGTGAAGTGAATGACTTTTCAGTTGACAGGTTCACACGGCGTGTATTTGTCACGTTTTTGTTTTTTTTGCACATTTTACGTGCCAAAAACCACATTAAAAAATGCTTGATTACACTTGGGGTGTGTGTGTGTCTGTGTGTGTGCGCTCGCCGCTGATTCTTCAAAACAGCTGATAAGCGGCTATGAAGTATCAGCGGCGCCCGTGCACACTCCGCTCTGACACACACGCACGGGAAAAGTCTTAAAGGGGTCGTCCAGGAAAACATGGTGCTGCACCTGTCTTCAGGTCGTGTGTGGTATTACAGCTCTGTCCTATTCACTTAAATGGAGGTGAACTGCAATACCAGACACAACCTGAGGACAGGTGCGGCGCTATGTCTCCAATCCGGACACCCCTTCTGTCCTGAGATGGCCAAACGGGGGAGGCGGGTGTCAGAGCCACCCACCGCCATCACTGCAGACAGAACCACACAACTACGGCATGAGGGCAGGGCTTGTCATGAGTGCACTGTCTCTTGTTATGGACAGATTTATAGTCACATGAACCCCGTCTGCATCAGAACCGCTAACCTAGGTCCGATCACATGACAGAGGGGGATCACCAAAAATCCTGTGCACCCTCAGCCCGTCCATCCAGCCCTTTCCTGGTTATATCAGCTTCTGGGAAAGCTGGGTGACCACCATTACCCCTCCTACTGGAGTGTGTTTGGCGATGTGACTAATGAACCTCTCACACTCCAAAAGGAGGGGTAATGGTGGTCACCCAGCTTTCCCAGACCCCTGAACGGTAAATCTCTCTAGTTGTACTGAGACTGTTTGGGAATGTGACTAATGAACCTCTCAGTCTCAGCACAACTAGAGAGATTTATCGTTCAGGGGTCTGGGAAAGCTGGGTACCACACTAACAGCGGGCATATTGTTTATCACCCAGCTTTCCCTGGACAGTTACATCATGTGTCCTTTATACAGAGTCCTGCACGACTATAGGGGGCCCGTCGGGGGGGGGGGCTGCCGGGCGGGGGCTCGTGGGGGAGGGGGCTTGTCGGGGGTCACGAGAGCGGCGGTCTGTAAGAGAAGAGGGACAGCCAGAGACACACACCTTACCTGCAGTGCAGCTGGTCTTCATGATGGCGCCTGCCTTCTCCCTGTAAACAGCTGCTCTGCTGTGTGACTCTGACCTGCATCTGCGCAGTACAGAGCCAGAGAGCAGAAGCAATGGACGGGAGCCGTTCATTGACTCCTATGCACTGTAGCTGCCGTATTCCATCTCTGTTAATCGACACATACAGAGATGAAAAAAAAATGGCAGCCCCCATAGAGAAGTAAAAGAAAGAAAAAAAAAAGAAAAAGTACAACACAAAAACACAAATAAATAAAATTTATTTTAATGACATACTAAAAGCAATATTATATTAAAAAAAAAAAAATGTTTGCGACACCTTGCCTTTAAATAACAGGAAGGATATGTGTAATGACAGGGATAGGGAAACAGACAAGTGAGCCCTAATCTACCCGCCACTCAGTCCCTGCCTACTTGCAACGACCCGCCCTAGGCGACGGGGTACAACTGGGCGATGGTCCCTACACTCAATAAGTGCATGACAGACAACAGACAAGGAAACATAGAACAAAGGGAAACGGGGCAGTTGCCCACGGCAACAACGTGAGCAACAAGAGTAGTAAACGAGCCGAGTCAAACCAGGAGAGTACGAGGTGCCAAACGTAGAGCAGGAGAGTAGTGAACAAGCCGAGTCAAACCAGGAGTGTACGAGGTACCAAACGCAGAGCAGAAGAGTAGACAGTAAGCCAGGGTCAATACGAAGCAGGGACAAGTAGTTCAAGAAGCTGCAGCAGGGCCAGTAAACCAACAGAGAAGAATCACAAGCAAGGAGGAACAGGAAAGGCAGGTATAAATAGACAGAGGGCGGGAGCTAGCTCCGTCTGGCCAGGCTGTGATAGGCTCTCCCACTCCTAAGCCTGCCATCCTGAGTGGTGGAAGATGGAGTCAGTCTCACAGACATAGAAGCAGGTGCAGACTGATTACCTATGGGCGAGGATACAGAAGCTGTGCCTGGCAGATCCTTAACAGTACCCCCCCTTTTATGAGGGGCCACCGGACCCTTTCTAGATGGACCTGGTTTATTGGGGAAACGAAGGTGGAACCTCCTGACCAATACCCCAGCGTGAACATCCCGGGCGGGTACCGAAGTCCTCTCCTCAGGCCTGTATCCTCTCCAATGGACCAGGTACTGGAGGGAGCCTTGGACCATCTTGCTGTCCACAATCTTGGACACCTCGAATTCTACCCCCTCAGAGGTGAGAACGGGGACAGGAGGTTTCCTCGAGGGAGCCAAGGACGGGGAGCAGCGTTTAAGGAGGGAGGCATGAAACACGTCTTGTGCTCGAAAAGATGGGGGCAACTCCAGTCGGAAGGAGACAGGATTGAGGACTTCAATGACCTTGTACGGCCCTATAAACCGGGGAGCAAACTTCTTGGACGGGACTTTAAGGCGCAAGTTCTTTGACGATAGCCACACCAGATCCCCGACCATAAACAAGGGGTTAGCAGAACGTCTTCTATCTGCCTGAGCTTTTTGTATGCTCTGGGACGCCTCTAGGTTCTTCTGAACCTGGGCCCAGACTGTGCACAGTTCCCAATGAACGACCTCTATCTCGGGATTGTTGGAACTACCAGGTGAAACGGAGGAGAACCGTGGATTAAACCCAAAATTACAGAAAAAGGGGGAGACCCCTGACGAGTTACTGACCCGGTTATTAAGGGAAAATTCGGCGAGGGGAATGAATGAGACCCAATCATATTGACAGTCAGAGATAAAACACCTTAAATATTCTAGAGACTGATTAGTCCTCTCGGTTTGGCCATTAGTTTCAGGATGGAAGGCAGAGGAGAAGGACAGATCAATCTCCAACTTTTTACAGAAAGCTCTCCAAAACAAAGAAACAAATTGTACCCCTCTGTCAGAAACAATATTGACAGGGAGCCCATGGAGACGCAGGATGTGTTTGACAAACAAGGTAGCTAACGTCTTAGCATTGGGTAGTATTTTGAGGGGCAGAAAGTGGCACATCTTACTGAAGCGGTCTACTACAACCCACACCACCGACTTGCCTTGAGATTCTTCTCTGTTGGTTTCCTGGCCCTGCTGCAGCTTCTTGAACTACTTGTCCCTGCTTCGTATTGACCCTGGCTTACTGTCTACTCTTCTGCTCTGCGTTTGGTACCTCGTACACTCCTGGTTTGACTCGGCTCGTTTACTACTCTTGTTGCTCACGGTGTTGCCGTGGGCAACTGCCCCATTTCCCTTTGTTCTGTGTTTCCTTGTCTGTTGTCTGTCGTGCACTTATTGAGTGTAGGGACCGTCGCCCAGTTGTACACCGTCACCTAGGACAGGTGTTCACTTGATGCTTGTCATCCCCACAATAGAAGCAGAGACCATTCTTCCTGCGGAACTCTCTACGTTGTTGGGGGGACACGGAGGCCCCGAGTTGCATAGGTACCTCCGAGTCTTCCGTGGAAGAACGAAGCAACGGAACCTCGGGAGGCATCATGGGGGAGTCAGAGGAGAAAACACATAAACGTTCACGTTGTCGTTCCCTGAGACGTCGGTCAAGTCGTACCGCTAAAGCCATAACCTGGTCTAGGGAGTCAGAAGAGGGATAGCTAACTAGCAGGTCTTTCAGGGCGTTCGACAGACCCAACCTAAACTGGCACCTTAAGGCAGGGTCATTCCACCGAGAAGCTACGCACCACTTCCTAAAGTCAGAGCAATACTCCTCAACAGGTCTCTTACCCTGACGTAAGGTCACCAGCTGACTCTCGGCAAAGGCAGTCCTGTCAGTCTCGTCATAAATGAGTCCGAGAGCAGAAAAGAAAAGATCAACGGAGGAAAGTTCAGGGGCATCAGTAGCCAAGGAGAAGGCCCATTCTTGGGGCCCTTCCTGGAGCCGGGACATAATTATACCCACCCGCTGGCTCTCAGAACCTGAGGAGTGGGGCTTTAAACGAAAATAGAGCCTAAAACTCTCCCGAAAGGAGAGAAAAGTCTTCCGGTCCCCTGATAACTGGTCAGGCAACTTGAGGTGGGGTTCAAGAGGTGAGGTGAGGGGTACTACCATGGTAGCATCAGGCTGGTTGACCTTCTGAGCCAGGGACTGGACCTGTAGGGAGAGACCCTGCATTTGCTGAACCAGGGTCTCAAGGGGGTCCATAGTGGTGTGAGGGACCAGGATAGAGTAGCTATATGGGCTTGTGATTATGTAATGACAGGGATAGGGAAACAGACAAGTGAGCCCTAATCTACCCGCCACTCAGTCCCTGCCTACTTGCAACGACCCGCCCTAGATGACAGGGTACAACTGGGCGACGGTCCCTACACTCAATTAGTGCACAACAGACAAGGAAACACAGAACAAAGGGAAACGGGGCAGTTGCCCACGGCAACACCGTGAGCAACAAGAGTAGTAAACGAGCCGAGTCAAACCAGGAGTGTACGAGGTACCAAACGCAGAGCAGAAGAGTAGACAGTAAGCCAGGGTCAATACGAAGCAGGGACAAGTAGTTCAAGAAGCTGCAGCAGGGCCAGGAAACCAACAGAGAAGAATCACAAGCAAGGAGGAACAGGAAAGGCAGGTATAAATAGACAGAGGGCAGGAGCTAGCTCCGTCTGGCCAGGCTGTGATAGGCTCTCCCACTCCTAAGCCTGCCATCCTGAGTGGTGGAAGATGGAGTCAGTCTCACAGACATAGAAGCAGGTGCAGACTGATTACCTATGGGCGTGGATACAGAAGCTGTGCCTGGCAGATCTTTAAAAATATGTTTGTGAGAAAAGGTATAATCCAAAAGTGTTGCTCATGTTGCTTGAAGTTTGGAATATATAAGTGACATTTAAGGAAGATAAAGCATTGTATATGCATGTGAACAGTAGCGGATTAAGAAGACCATGGGCCCTGGGCTGTTACCCAAACTTGGGCTCCCCTTCTCCACCGCCACCCTGCCGCGCCGTAACTTTTGCTAACACTACCTTTTTGCACAAGCATTAACAAATGGGTGTTACGATTCCCCTTTCACAGGGCTGTGTCCCTACATACTGACAGTATCACACTGTGCAGGGACACAGCGCCAACCCCCCATGTAGACAGCGCCACACACACACCCCGTGTAGCTAGAGCCACACACACACACACACACACACATACCTCCCTGTAGATAGAGACACACACACACACCCCTGTATATAGAACCACACACACACACACACACACCCCTGTAGATAGAGCCACACACATTCTTCCACGATCAGCCAGGTGCACAAAAGTCCTCCCTGGAGGAATGTCCCCAACTTGCAGGGGATTGACCGAGACAATGCAAGACGGATCAATAATGTTCTGTGGACTCTCTATGGTGTCTTCTGTCTCAAAAGACCTGGACAAGGCATCGGCCCTCACATTCTTGTCGGCGGGGCGATAATGAAGCTCAAATTGGAACCTTGCAAAGAACAGTGACCACCTGGCCTGACGAGAGTTCAGCCATTGGGCCGTCTGGAGGTAGGTCAGATTCTTGTGATCCGTAAAAATCAAGATCGGATGAGCTGCGCCCTCTAGTAGATGTCTCCACTCCTCCAGAGCCAATTTGATGGCCAGTAACTCCCGATCCCCAATCGAGTAGTTATGTTCTGCGGAAGAGAAGAGCTTGGAAAAGTATCCACATACCCTTGACTTGCCCTTGGGACCGCACTGACAGCGGACGCGTCCACCTCCAACGAGAACTGCAGAGAGACATCCAGATGATGGAGGATAGAGGTTGACGTGAAGGCACTCTTCAGGCTATTGAATGCGGACTCTGCCTCAGGAGTCCACACCTTGGCGTTCATACCCTTCTTAGTAAGGTTAGACATGGGAGAAGTCAGTGAGGAGAAGTTTGGAATAAACTGCCTGTAAAAATTAGAGAATTCCAAAAAGCGCTGTATGGCCCTCAAACCTTGAGGGCATGGCCACTCCAGGACAGACTTTACCTTTTCAGGATCCATCTCGAGACCTCGATTCGAGACGATGTAGCCCAGAAAGGGTAGAGCATCTTTGTCAAACACGCACTTCTCCAACTTGGCGTACAGACGATTCTCCCTTAACTGTAGCAGAACTTGACGGACATGTCTTTGGTGCGTCATAGTATCTGGAGAAAAAAATCAAGATGTCATCAAGATAGACTACAACACAAACATAGAGGAGGTCACGGAAAATGGCATTCACAAACTCCTGGAAGACCGCGGGAGCATTACACAGGCCAAAGGGCATTACTAGATACTCATAGTGTCCATCACAGGTGTTAAATGCAGTCTTCCATTCATCACCCTGGCGAATCCGGACTAGGTTGTAAGCACCACGCAGGTCTAGTTTAGCAAAAATTTTGGCACCACGTATACGATCAAACAGTTCAGAGTGGCAACGGATATTTATTCTTCACCGTGATCTGGTTGAGACCACGGTAGTCGATGCAAGGACGAAGAGAGCCATCTTTCTTTTTGACAAAGCAGAACCCGTCTCCTGCCGGGGAGGAAGACTTTCGTATGAAGCCCCTCTCCAAATTCTCTTTCACATAAGCGGACATGGACAGAGTCTCTGGCAAGGAGAGAGGATATACCCTACCACGGGGAAGGCATGCACCAGGAATCAGTTCAATAGGGCAGTCATATGCCTGATGTGTGGGCAATGTCTCTGCCTCCCTCTTGCTGAAGACGTCCGAAAATGCAGCATAATGACACGGCAGTTCAGCCAATGACCGAGGCAGCGAAGGCTGAGCCAAACGAATCCGCACCAGGCAACGACCTTAACACTCAGGGCCCCACTGGAGAATCTCTCCAGAATTCAAGTCCAGGACTGGGGCATGCAGTCGGGGCCAAGGCCGGCTCAGCAACACAGGGTTAACAGCTTTGGACAGGACATAGAAAGACAAAAGTTCGGCGTGAAGGACTCTCACTTGGAGCCTCAGCTGCTTGGTCAAAGCTACAACAGGGTCTGGCAGAGGTAGTCCATTCACTGAGGAAACTGTCAATGGCCTCTCCAGATGGGTGGTGGGCAATTGCAGAAGGTCCACCAGATCTCTGTGGATGAAATTAGCAGCGGATACAGAGTCTAGATACGCAGAGACCTGATGCGTTCTCTCCCCGGACACTATGGTCACAGGTATGGACAATTTAGACGGAAGTCCATCTATAGCCAAGGTTGTCACTCCTTTTGGTATCTTTGGGGGCACAGGCGCACAAGATTGTTATCGAGACCGCAATAAAGACAGAGTCCAGATGTGCGTCTGTGTTGTCTCTCCCGGGTAGATAACTTATACTGGTTCATTATTACTGGCTCCTTAGGAGGGTTGATATCCGAGGATAGCAGGGGTTGCTGCAAAGTAGGGGCCAGAGTAGAATAGGCTCCCTCCCGTCGAACCTCTTGGAGGCGTTCACGGATCCGTATATCAATCCGGGCAGACCGAAGGATGAGGTCATCCATTGTAGACGGCAGATCCTGGGTGGCAAGTTGGTCCTTAATTCTGGAAGATAGTCCATGCCAGAATGCAGCCACCAGAGCCTCATTGTTGCATAACAGCTCTCCCGCCAGGGTGCAGAAGTGCATGGCGTACTCACTCACGGAGGTGTCTCCTTGGCACAGGTTAATCAAAGAGGCCGCTGCAGATGAGACCCGTCCAGGCTCCTCAAACTCCATGCGAAAAGTCCGGAGGAAGGCAGGGAAGTCACGGGTCTCTGGTCCCTGTCTCTCCCAGATAGGGTTCGCTCTTGCAAGAGCCTTGCCAGTGAGGAGAGAAATGATAAAAGTGACCCTTGCGCCATCAGACGAAAATGTCCAAGCATACAGGCAGAAGTGGATCTGGCATTGATTAAGAAATCCACGACAGGTAACTTGCTTCTCCATCATAGCGGTCAGGAAGTGGCAAAAAAACACGTGGGTCAATACTGCCAAGAGGTGTAGTCTGAGGATCAACATTGCCAAGAGGTGTAGGAGGAGGAACGGCAGCTTGTGCCTCATGCCGATGTGCAAGAATGTTTAACGCCTGGAGGAGTTGGTCCTGTCGAGACCGGAGGTCCAGCATATCCGCTCGCATCTCCTGTGATGTCATCATAGTCTTGAATCGACCAGCGGGGTCCATGGCCTGAGCGTACTGTCACAAAGGGTCTGTGGACCCACTGGGCTGTACCACCTTGGCGGTAAGGCAGCTCGCCAACAGGGCGCAGGACAAAGTCTATAGTTCGTATAGGGTACCTGTGGCAGCTCGGACAGTAGCAAGGCAGCCTTGGCTTGGACTAGGCAGCAAGTAGACATCAGGCGAGGTGAAGCAGGTCATACGTGGATACAGCACGACACGACTTTGGCACAGCACAGTGCTCGACTAGGACAGTATGGAAATGCAAGGAACAGGAACTGGAACAGGTACAGGAACAGGAACATTAACACACTAGGAGACAATCACATAGACAAACTATAGGGAACTACAACAACGCTCAGGCAAAGAAGCAGGGGGCTGGACCCCTCTTATAGTCCAGGGTACTCACGGGTCAAGGTTCATCAGAATGTCTGCTGCGCGCTGCCCCTTTAAGAGCGGGCACGAGCATGCGGGCGCACCATATTGGATCCGGCTGAGGTGAGTGGACGCGAGCGCTGGCATCTCCTGAGGAGGAGGCTGGGGCCAGCGCTTGCCGACTCGTGACTGCAGCTGTCAGGGGTAGGTTGGAGCTGACGGCCCGCAGCCACGGACATTACATCTGGTGTTGTATTTATGTACTGAACTTTGTTCTAGTGCTGTATATATGTATTGAGCTTTATTCTGGTGCTGTATATATGTACTGAGTTTTGTTCTGGTGCTCTATATATGTTCTGAGTTTGGTTCTGGTGCTGTATATATGTACTGAGCTTGTTTCTGGCGTTGTGTGTGTGTGTGTGTGTGTGTGTGTGTGTGTGTGTATATATATATATATATATATATATATATATATATATATACAGTGAAGGAAATAAGTATTTGATCCCTTGCTGATTTTGTAAGTTTGCCCACTGTCAAAGTCATGAACAGTCTAGAATTTTTAGGTTAGGTTAATTTTACCAGTGAGAGGTAGATTATATAAAAAAAAAAAAAGAAAATCACATAGTCAAAATTATATACATTTATTTGCATTGTGCACAGAGAAATAAGTATTTGATCCCCTACCAACCATTAAGAGTTCAGCCTCCTCCAGACCAGTTACACGCTCCAAATCAACTTGGTGCCTGCATTAAAGACAGCTGTCTTAAATGGTCACCTGTATAAAAGACTCCTGTCCACAGACTCAATTAATCAGTCTGACTCTAACCTCTACAACATGGGCAAGACCAAAGAGCTTTCTAAGGATGTCAGGGACAAGATCATAGACCTGCACAAGGCTGGAATGGGCTACAAAGCCATAAGTAAGACGCTGGGTGAGAAGGAGACAACTGTTGGTGCAATAGTAAGAAAATGGAAGACATACAAAATGACTGTCAATCGACATCGATCTGGGGCTCCATGCAAAATCTCACCTCGTGGGGTATCCTTGATCCTGAGGAAGGTGAGAGCTCAGCCGAAAACTACACGGGGGGACTTGTTAACCAAGAAAACCATTGGTAACACATTACGCCGTAATGGATTAAAATCCTGCAGTGCCCGCAAAGTCCCCCTGCTCAAGAAGGCACATGTACAGGCCCGTCTGGAGTTTGCAAATGAACATCTGGATGATTCTGAGAGTGATTGGGAGAAGGTGATGTGGTCAGATGAGACTAAAATTTAGCTCTTTGGCATTAACTCAACTCGCCGTGTTTGGAGGAACAGAAATGCTGCCTATGACCCAAAGAACACCGTCCCCACTGTCAAGCATGGAGGTGGAAACATTATGTTTTGGGGGTGTTTCTCTGCTAAGGGCACAGGACTACTTCACCGCATCAATGGGAGAATGGATGGAGCCATCTACCGTCAAATCCTGAGTGACAACCTCCTTCCCTCCACCAGGACATTAAAAATGGCTCGTGGCTGGGTCTTCCAGCACGACAATGACCCGAAACATACAGCCAAGGCAACAAAGGAGTGGCTCAAAAAGAAGCACATTAAGGTCATGGAGTGGCCTAGCCAGCCTCCAGACCTTAATCCCATCGAAAACTTATGGAGGGAGCTGAAGATCCGAGTTGCCAAGCGACAGCCTCGAAATCTTAATGATTTACAGATGATCTGCAAAGAGGAGTGGGCCAAAATTCCATCTAACATGTGTGCAAACCTCATCATCAACTACAAAAAATGTCTGACTGCTGTGCTTGCCAAGAAGGGTTTTGCCACCAAGTATTAAGTCTTGTTTGCCAAAGGGATCAAAGACTTATTTCTCTGTGCACAATGCAAATAAATATATATAATTTTGACTATGTGATTTTCTTTTTTTTTTTTATATATATATAATCTATCTCTCACTGGTTAAATTAACCTAGCCTAAAAATTCTAGACTGTTTATGTCTTTGACAGTGGGCAAACTTACAAAATCAGCAAGGGATCAAATACTTATTTCCTTCACTTTATATATGTGTGTACTGAGCTCGGTTCTGGTGCTGTATATATGTACAGAGCTTGGTTTTATTGCTGTATAGATGTGTTGAGCTTGGTTCTGGTGCTGTATATATGTATTGAGCTTTATTCTGGTGCTGTATATATGTACTGAGTTTTGTTCTGGTGCTCTATATATGTTCTGAGTTTGGTTCTGGTGCTGTATATATGTACTGAGCTTGTTTCTGGCGTTGTGTGTGTGTGTGTGTGTGTGTGTGTGTGTGTGTGTGTGTGTGTGTGTGTGTGTGTGTGTATATATATATATATGTGTGTACTGAGCTCGGTTCTGGTGCTGTATATATGTACAGAGCTTGGTTTTATTGCTGTATAGATGTGCTGAGCTTTGTTCTGGTGCTGTATATATGTACTTGTAATGGCAGGAAGGAGGTGAAGGGAAGTGAGCCCTAATCTACCCACCGCCCTGTCCCTGCCTACTTGCAACGACCCGCCCTAGGCGACGGGGAACAACTGGGCGGCGGTCCCTACGCTGTCTAAGTGCACGGGAGAACAAACAGGGAACACGCAAGGGAAGGGGCAGTAGCCGTGGAACGCCGCGAGGAAACGGAGCGGTGAATGAGTAGTCAGGACCAGGATGAAGTGGAGTATACCAAAGTGAGCACGGAGAAGGAAGCAAGCCAGGGGCAAAGCAAAGCAGGTTAAGCGGAACTGCAGCAAGGCAGAAGCACGGCAGAAGCAGGCTGGAGCAAGCAGCAGTGGGGCCAGGAATCCAGAAGAATTACAAGCACTGAGGAAGAGAACACGGCAGGTAATAAAGGACAGGGGGCGGAGCTAACTCCGACTGACCAGGCCGCGATAGGCTCTCCCACTCCTGAGCCTGCCACCCTGGTTGGTGGGAGATGGTGTCAGTCGAACAGGTCTGGCCTCAGGTGTGGATTGATTAATCCCAGGAGTATACCTAGACGTAGTACCTGGCAGATCCCTAACAGTACTCCCCCTTTTATGAGGGGCCACCGGACCCTTACTAAGAGGACCCGGTTTAGTAGGGAAGAGAAGGTGGAACCTCCTGATCAATACCCCAGCGTGAACATCACGGGCAGGTACCCAAGTCCTCTCCTCCGGCCCGTATCCTCTCCAATGGACCAGGTACTGGAGGGAGCCCTGGACCATCCTACTGTCCATAATCTTGGCCACCTCGAACTCCACCCCCTCAGGGGTGAGAACGGGAACAGGAGGTTTCCTCGAGGGGGACCAGGACGGGGAGCAGCGTTTAAGGAGGGAGGCATGGAAGACGTCATGTATGCGAAAGGATGGGGGCAGCTCCAGACGGAAGGATACAGGGTTGAGGACTTCAATGATCTTATAAGGTCCAATAAATCGGGGAGCAAACTTCCTGGACGGGACCTTAAGGCGCAAGTTCCTGGACGACAACCAGACCAAATCCCCGACGACAAACCGGGGGTTAGCAGAACGTCTACTATCCGCCTGAATCTTTTGTGCGCTCTGGGACGCCTCTAGGTTCTTCTGAACCTGGGCCCAGACAGTGCACAGTTCCCGATGAACATCCTCTACCTCAGGATTATTGGAACAACCAGGGGAAACGGAGGAGAACCTTGGGTTAAACCCGAAATTACAGAAAAACGGGGAGACCCCTGACGAGTTACTGACCCGGTTATTCAGGGAAAATTCAGCAAGGGGAAGGAATGAGACCCAATCGAATTGACAGTCAGAGATGAAACACCTTAAATATTGTTCCAGGGATTGGTTAGTCCTTTCCGTTTGGCCATTAGTTTCGGGATGGAAGGCGGAGGAGAAGGGCAAATCCTCACTCCTCATGAATTCCGCATGGACCCTGCTAAGGTTCAGGCTGTGGCGGAATGGGTCCAACCTGCCTCCCTTAAGGCGTTACAGTGTTTTTTAGGGTTCGCCAACTATTACAGGAGATTTATTGCCAACTTCTCGGTCGTCGCTAAGCCTCTTACGGAACTTACTCGCAAGGGTGCTGATGTCCTCCATTGGCCCCCTGAGGCCGTCCAGGCCTTTGAGACCCTCAAGAAGTGCTTTATCTCGGCCCCCGTGCTGATTCAGCCTAACCAAGAGGAGCCATTTATTGTGGAGGTTGACGCATCCGAGGTGGGAGTGGGGGCCGTCTTGTCCCAGGGTACCAGCTCCCTCACCCATCTCCGCCCCTGTGCTTACTTCTCTAGGAAGTTTTCGCCCACAGAGAGTAACTATGATATTGGCAACCGCGAACTTCTAGCCATTAAATGGGCTTTTGAAGAGTGGCGGCACTTCCTGGAGGGGGCCAGACACCAGGTAACGGTCCTTACGGATCACAAGAATCTGGTTTTCCTAGAATCGGCCCGGAGGCTTAATCCTAGACAAGCTCGGTGGGCACTATTCTTTACCAGATTTAATTTCTTGGTTACCTATAGGGCTGGGTCCAAGAATATTAAGGCTGATGCTCTGTCACGTAGTTTCATGGCCAATCCTCCTTCCGAGAAGGATCCTGCTTGTATTTTACCCCCTGGTATAATCGTTTCTGCCACGGATTCTGATTTAGCTTCTGATATCGCGGCTGATCAGGGTGCAGCTCCCGGGAACGTCCCTGGGGACAAACTGTTTGTTCCCCTGCAATACCGGCTAAGGGTACTCAGGGAAAACCATGACTCCGCTCTATCTGGTCATCCTGGCATCTTGGGCACCAAACACCTCATTACCAGAAACTATTGGTGGCCTGGGTTGCCTAAAGACGTTAGGGCTTACGTCGCGGCTTGTAATTATGTAATGGCAGGAAGGAGGTGAAGGGAAGTGAGCCCTAATCTACCCACCGCCCTGTCCCTGCCTACTTGCAACGACCCGCCCTAGGCGACGGGGAACAACTGGGCGGCGGTCCCTACGCTGTCTAAGTGCACGGGAGAACAAACAGGGAACACGCAAGGGAAGGGGCAGTAGCCGTGGAACGCCGCGAGGAAACGGAGCGGTGAATGAGTAGTCAGGACCAGGATGAAGTGGAGTATACCAAAGTGAGCACGGAGAAGGAAGCAAGCCAGGGGCAAAGCAGGTTAAGCGGAACTGCAGCAAGGCAGAAGCACGGCAGAAGCAGGCTGGAGCAAGCAGCAGTGGGGCCAGGAATCCAGAAGAATTACAAGCACTGAGGAAGAGAACACGGCAGGTAATAAAGGACAGGGGGCGGAGCTAACTCCGACTGACCAGGCCGCGATAGGCTCTCCCACTCCTGAGCCTGCCACCCTGGTTGGTGGGAGATGGTGTCAGTCGAACAGGTCTGGCCTCAGGTGTGGATTGATTAATCCCAGGAGTATACCTAGACGTAGTACCTGGCAGATCCCTAACAGTACTGAGCTTGTTTCTTGTGCTGTATATATGTACTGAGCTTGGAGACATGAAAGGAGTTTGGGATCTTGAGGGTGGGAAGCAGCCGAAGCTTGTAGGAGGCAGGGTTGATCTGCAGCAGGATCTCGAAGGGTCCAAGGAACCTGGAGACAAACTTGCAAGATGGCACCCTCAGCCGGATATTCTTAGAGGACAGCCAGAGCTTAGTGCCTGGAAGAAACTGGGGAGGCTCTCGTCTTCTTGTGTCTGCCCTTCTTTTCATGCGGTCAACCGCCAGCAGAATAGAAGATCGGGTCTGCTGCCAGATTTGTAGAAAATCCCTGAATGTAGAGTCAGCTGCAGGCACCTGGGATGTAGTGGCAACAGGAAGAGGTATTCGTGGATGTTGGCCGTAGACAATGAAGAATGGGCTGGAGGCGGTGGACTCACTAGTGTGGTTGTTGTAGGAGAACTCAGCCCAAGGAAGCAGCTGCACCCAGTCATCATGCTCTCTGGAGATTAAATGTCGTAGATAGTTTTCCATAATCTGATTAATCCTCTCGACTTGGCCATTGGACTGGGGATGGTAGCCTGAGGAAAAGTCCAACTTCACACCAAGGAGACTGCAGAGGGCTCTCTAGAACTTTGAGGTGAACTGAACCCTCCGATCCGACACAATATGCAGAGGCAAGCCGTGCAGACGGAAGATGTGTTGGATGAAGAGATTGGCTAGTCGGGAAGCAGAAGGCAGGCCGGTAAGTGGAATAAAATTAGCCATCTTGGAGAATTGGTCCACCACCACCCAGACCATACTGCATCCAGCAGAGGGAGGCAGGTCCGTGACAAAGTCCATAGCAATATGTTGCCAGGGGGCATTGGACAAAGGCAGCGGCTGGAGTAGGCCAGCCGGTTTAGAGTGGGCAACTTTATTTGCTGCGCACACTGTGCAGGAGGAGACAAAGTCTGTGATGTCTTGGGCCACCAGAACTGACGGGCAATGAGGTCTTATGGGCACCCGCGTGACCTGCCAGTTTAGAACTGTGTCCTCAGTGGTGGATTCTTCTTCTGTCTGCCAGACACACAAAAGTCCTCCCCGAAGGGATGTCTCTAACTTGCAGAGGGTTGGCAGGGATGATGCAGGATGAATCAATGATATTCTGTGGAAACTCCATAGTGTCCTCTGTCTCAAATGACCTGGACAATGCATCGGCCCTCACATTCTTGTCGGCAGGGAGGTAGTGGAGCTCAAACTGGAACCGGGCGAAGAACAGCGAACACCTGGCCTGACGGGGGTTCAGCCGCTGGGCCGTCTGAATATTGGTGAGTTTCTTGTGGTTTGGAGTAGTAGCCACATACCACTGTCTTGCCTTTGGAGCCTCTGTGGACCAGAAGTGCGCCAGCACCAATAGAGGAGGCGTCCACCTCCAACGAAAACTGCAGAGACACATCAGGATGATGGAGGAATGAGGCTGACGTGAAGGCCTTCTTTAAGCTCCAAAATGCAGCCTGTGCCTCTGAAGTCCACACCTTGGCGTTCATTCCCTTTTTGGTGAGGGTAGAGATGGGAGCAGTCAGTGAGGAGAAGTTGGGGATGAACAGCCGGTAGAACTTGGTGAATCCGAAGAAGCGCTGTATGGCCCTTAAGCCTTGAGGGCGTGGCCATTCCAGGACTGCCTTTACCTTCTCAGGACCCATTTTGAGCCCTTGATCAGAGATGATGTAGCCCAGGAAGGGTAGAGACTTTTTCTCGAACACGCACTTCTCCAGCTTGGCATACAGGCGATTCTCCCTTAATCGAAGCAAAACTTGACGGACATGTCCTTGATGAGTCGCTGGATCTGGGGAAAAAATTAAAATGTCATCGAGATACACCACAACTCAGACATAGAGGAGATCACGGAAGATGTCATTGACAAACTTCTGGATGACCGCGGGAGCATCACTCCGAAGGGCATCACCAGGTATTCGTAGTGCCCATCTCGAGTATTAAATACCATCTTCCATTCGTCACCCCGACAAATCCGGATCAGGTTCTAGGCCCCCCGCAGGTCTAGATTGGAAAAAAATTTGCTCCCCGTATATGATCAAACAGTTCTGAAATCAAAGGCAACAGCTATCTGTACTTTACCGTGATCTGGTTGAGGCCCCGGTAGTCAATGCAGGGTCAGAGAGATCCGTCTTTCTTTTTAACAAAGAAAAACCCGGCCCATTCCGGGGATGAGGATTTGCGTATGAAGCCCCTCTCTAAATTCTCCTTGATATAGGCGGAAATAGATTGGGTCTCAGGTAAGGAGAGAGGGTATACTCTACCACGGGGAGGAGGCAAATCAGGAATCAAGTCAATAGGACAGTCATACGCCCAGTGTGGAGGCAACGTCTCTGCCTCCTTCTTGCTAAAGACATCTGAGAATTGAGAGTAGCAAGGGGGTAACCCTGCCAATGACTGATGCGGAGGAGTTTGGTCACAGACAATATTGGGTCGGGCAGAGGCAGTCCATTTACTGAGATAACGATCAACGGCTTCTCCAGAAGGTTTGTAGGCAAGTGTAGGAGATGCATTTGGTCTCTGCGTATAAAATTGGCTGCAGAGCCAGAGGCCAGATAGGCAGAGGCCAGGTGGGTCCTCTCGCCAACGACAATGCTCCTCAGGTGGGGCAACAGATGAGGACAAGAGGGAGTTGCTGGAAGTTGGGAGCCAACCTAAGGAGTCTCCTCTCCCGACGAACCTCTTTGGGATCTTTCCCTGAGCCTCATATGAACCCGGGTAGCAAATAAAATAAGGTCGTCCACGGTAGGTGGTAGATGGCGGGCAGCCAGTTCATCTTTGATCTCTGATGACAGTCCATGCCAGAAGGAAGCTACCAACGCCTCGTTGTTCCAGGACAGCTCACCTGCCAGAGTCCGGAACTGGATGGTGTACTCGCCCACGAAGGTGTCCCCCTGGCGAAGGTTCAGTAGGGAGGTAGCTGCCAACGAGACTCGTCCAGGCTCCTCAAACAGAGTGCGGGATAACCGTAGGAACCCCTGGAAGTCATGGATCTCAGGTCCCTGTCATTCCCAGGGTTCGCCCACACCAAGGCCTTGCCAGCAAGCAGGGAAACAATGAAGGCCATCCTGGCGCCATCCGAGGGAAATGCTCTGGCATGCAAGGTGAAGTGAATTTGACACTGATTGAGAAATCCCCTGCATGCACTTGCGTCTCCGTTGAAATGAGGCGGTAGTGGCAGCGAGAACTGGGAATCAGAACTGGTGCTGACAGGAGGTGTAGCAGGAGGAACAGAAGCAGAGAAGTAAGCAGCTAGCGCCCCTAGCTGTTGTGCCATGGCGTTTACTGCCACAAGTGTTGATCCTGTCATGTTCGCACGTCCTGCATGCCCTTGAATTGACCAGCGGGATAGCAGCTGGCCAAACAGGTATAGGCAATGTCTATAGTTCTGGAAAGGGTACCTGAGGCAGCGTAGACAGTAGCGGTGGTTTCAGGCTGAGATGAGGCTCCGGCAGTAGGCAGGCACCAGGCGGGTGCAACACAGCAGATGCAGCAGAGAGCACAACACGACTCCAACACTTTAAGGCACAGGGGCATGGGAAACGGGATACTGGAAGCAGGAAGGAGAACACTGGGAACTGGAAGACACTAGGAGACCATTTGCAGAGACAAATTAAGGTAACTCAACAACGCTCAGGTAACGAATGGAATGGCATAGCCCTAGTCCAGAGGCATTCTGGGTTAAATTGCAGATATTCTGCATGTGCGCATACTGGCCCTTTAAGGCCATGCATGTGAGTGCGTGTGCACCCTGCGGGAGCCAGTACCAGGACCATGGCCATCAGAGGGTAAGTCAGGACGACGGTTCGCGGCCATAGACGTTACACTGAGCTTTATTCTGGTGCTGTATATATGTACTGAGCTTTGTTCTGTTGCTCTATTTATATACTGAGCTGGGTTCTGGTGCTGTATATTTGTACAGAGCTTTGTTCTGGTGCTGTATATATGTACTGAGCCTGGTTATGGTGTTATATTCATGTACTGAGTTTGGTTCTAGAGCTGTATTTATGAACTGAGCTTGGTTCTGGTGCTGTATTTATGTATTGAGCTTGGTCCTTGTGCTGTATATATGTACTGAGGTTGGTTCTGGGGCTGTATTTAGTACTGAGCTTTGTTCTGGTGTTGTATATATGTACTGAGCTTGGTTCTGTTGTTTGTGTGTGTGTGTGTGTGTGTGTGTGTGTGTGTGTGTGTGTGTGTGTGTGTGTGTGTGTGTGTGTGTGTAAAAAAATAAATAAATATATATATATATATATATATATATAATATATATATATATATATACACGAAACAAGAGCAAGTAAACACAGCACTCCACAAATCCAAGAAATCAGGCCATGTGCTCGTCACCAGGGGATGAATCAATTCCCCTTCTTTTTGGATAGAGAAAAGCGTAGAACGTAGTAATGGCACCAGGACTCCAAGATGGATGAAAAACAGGGTGGATTTACCCTTCGTTTCTACTTTCTCTCCTCTTAGCTCATTAATTGGTGACATCCTGAGGAAGGATTGGAAGGTCTTGAGTACAGCTTTTCCAAATATCATTGAATTTCAGGAAAGACCTATGATGGCATACAGAAAAGACAAAACGATTAAAAGTAACATTGTTAAAGCGGATATTGGGTCCCATCGAAAGAGCCAGACTTTTCTGGCACCTCCTAAAAATGGCTGCTTCCCCTGCCTTGGCTGCAATATTTGTGATAATATGATTAAAGGTAGCTCTTTTAAACATCCCCAAACTGATAGAGTAATAAATATTAGAGGCTTTTTTACATGTCAATCATCTTTTGTGATTTATCTCCTGAGCTGTCCCTGTGGTCTACACTATGTTGGTGAGACCACAACGGAATTGCATCTCAGGTTGAGAAATCACAAATCAAATATTAAACCAAGAGACAAGATTTGCCTGTGTCGAGACACTTTGTTGAAAAAAATCACAGCTCGTCGCAATTGAGATTCAGAATCATTGATTCTGTGCCTCAGTTGAGACATGGTGGTGACAGAGGTCTGGCTCTCAAAAGGAAAGAGCTAGAGTGGATCTATAGGTTAGACACTATGTCTCCCAAGGGGTTAAACATAGAGTATCCCTGTGGCCCTCATATCTAATACAGTGGGGGGTAACTTGCCCTGGAACCTGGGGGGTTTTGAACGGTTTTCGTTCTCTATGGTGTAGCTTGTGTCATATGCATTCTTTAGAAAAAATCTCTTTGGAGTCCAATTTTGACTCCTTGTTTATATATGCATTGTTTAATTAAATTTTAAATTTTTAATTGTGTTTTGTCTGTATTTATAAACACTGTGGGTAATTTCGTTGTTTTTTGTGTTTTTTTAGATACATGATATTGTGTCAAACACTGAAGGATGTTGGAAGGCAGCAGAGGCCGATCTATTGGGATCATCAATTCAGATTCTGAATTTTTGTTGTTATTTTTCCAATGTGATGTCCAGCATAGACCTTGGTGATGTTATACATCTAACGATTAGGTTGTTCTGCAATTTTGAACTGGAGCCTAGGCTATATCAAAAGATTTCCCCCCCCAAAAAAATTTTTCTCTATGTTCTTAACTTCATATTATTACAAAAGTTGCTCATCATATTACTAATAAATATGCAATTCACACATGTGGAACCGATGGCTTTCCTCATCGTGACATTTGATGTCCGATATATCTTACATCCCTGGGTGGGATGATGTTTATTCTGCCAAGTGAGGTTCCTTTAGTTATTTCCATGGTGACTATTGTCACACGATATTTGAATGAGTTGTAGTTGTTCCCAAACTCTGTGATTGCAGCTCTAGTGTGATCGGTACAGATGATGCGCTGTTTGTTATGAGCACTGCTTTACATTATCCATCAATTTTGGTTGATGATGCATTTCAGTGCTCATTCAACTATGTGGACGATGTTTAAATTGCAGACACTTCAGATTTTTTCTATTCTTACATCCATCCTGTGGCTTTGTTGATGCTGTTGCCTGCGTGTCAGGACTGGAAGGGTAGCTTCTGCTGATCCTCACTACTGGGGACACTAAGGGTAGCTTCTACTGAACCTGACTACTGGGGACACTAAGGGTAGCTTCTGCTGATCCTGACTACTGGGGACACTAAGGGTAGCTGTAAAGGATCTGCCAGACACAGCTTCTGTGTCGACGCCCGTGGTTAATCAGTCTGCATCTGTCCCTAGGTCTGATAGAGTGACTCGATCTGCTACCACTCAGACTGGTAGGCTGAGGAGTGGTAGAAACCTATCACAGCCTGGCCAGACGGTTCTAGCTCCCGCCCTTGGTCTATTTATACCTTCATTTGCTGCCTGTCCTTTGCCTGTGATTCTTGTGTTTCCTGGCTCTGCTGTTCCAGCCATTACCATTGACCTCTGCTTCATATTGACCCTGGCTTGACTGACTATTCTCCTGCTCTGCATTTTTTACCTCGTACACTCCTGGTTTGACTCGGCTCGTCAACTACTCTGTTGCGTACCCAGTTGTACGCCGTCGCCTAGGACGGTCTGTGCAAGTAGGCAGGGACTGAGTGGCGGGTAGATTAGGGCTCACCTGTCCGTCCCCCTACCCCGACATTACATAATCACAGGCTCATATACCTTTTCTACCCTGGTTCCTACACTACTATGGACCCCCTTGAGGCCCTGGCTCAGCAAATGCAGGGTCTCTCCCTACAGGTCCAAGCCCTGGCTCAGAGGTGCAACCAGCGTGATGCTACCCAGGTAGTGCCCTCCACCTCACCTCTTGAACCCCACCTCAAGTTGCCTGACCGGTTCTCAGGGGACCGGAAGACTTTTTTCTCCTTTCAGGACAGTTGTAGGCTCTATTTCCGTCCAAGGCCCCACTCCTCAGGTTCTGAGAGCCAGCAAGTGGGTATAATTATGTCCCGGCTCCAGGACGGCCCCCAAGAATGGGCCTTCTCCTTGGCTCCTGACGCCCCTGAACTTTCCTCTGTTGACCTTTTTTTTTCTGCTCTCGGGCTCATCTATAACGAGACTGACAAGACTGCCTTTGCCGAGAGTCAGCTGGTGACCTAACGTCAGGGTAAGAGACCCGTTGAGGAGTACTGTTCTGACTTTAGGAAGTGGTGTGTAGCTTCTCGGTGGAATGACCCTGCCTTGAGGTGCCAGTTTAGATTGGATCTGTCGAACGCCCTGAAAGACCTGTTAGCTAGCTATCCCTCTTCTGACTCTCTAGATCAGGTTATAACTTTAGAGGTACGTCTTGACCGACCTTTCAGGGAACGACGACTTGAACGTTTTTGTGCCTTCTCCTCTGGCTCCCCTATGATGGCTCCCGAGGTTCCGTTGCTTCGTTCTTCCACGGAAAACTCGGATGAACCAATGCAACTCGGGGCCTCCGTGTTTCCCCAACAACGTAGAAAGCTCCGCAGGAAGAATAGTCTCTGCTTCTACTGTGGGGATGACAAGCATCAAGTGAACGACTGTCCTAGGCGTATGAATACTCCAGCCGGAAAACTTCCGCGCCTAAGTGACCATCGGGGAGGTCGCTTTGGCGCACAGGTATTTCCCGTAATTATGAAACCTAATAAGATCTTGCTCTTTCAGGTCTCTTTTGAGGGTAGGTCTGCCACCGGCAGTGCCTTCGTGGATTCAGGGTCTTCTGCTTATATTATGTCTGTGGAATTTGCTATGTCTCTAGCTATGCCATTGATTGATTTACCTAAACCTGTCCCGGTAGTGGGTATCGACTCCACTCCACTTGCTAATGGTTATTTTACGCAGCATACCCCTGTTTTTGAACTCATTGTTGGCTCCATTCATTTGGAGCAGTGTTCTGTACTGGTGATGCAGGGATTATCGTCCGATTTGGTTTTAGACCTTCCCTGGTTGCAGAGGCATAATCCCACGTTTAACTGGAATACGGGGGATCTTACTAAATGGGGTAATGAATGCATGACTTCCTGTTTTTCTATTCATTTTATTTCTCTCCCTGAGGAGGTGAACACTCTACCTGATTCAGGACTTCGCTGATGTTTTTTCTAAAAAGGCCTCTGAAGAGTTACCTCCTCATAGAGAATACGATTGCGTTATCGATTTGGTACCAGGAGCTGAGCTCCCTAAGGGTAGGATATTTAATCTCTCTTGTCCTGAACGTGAAGCCATGAGAGAATATATCCAGGAAAGCCTGGCCAAGGGTTACATTCGCCCCTCTACTTCTCCAGTAGGTGCTGGCTTCTTCTTCATAGGGAAGAAAGATGGTGGTCTTAGGCCGTGCATCGATTACCGAAACTTGAATAAGGTCACTGTAAGGAACCAGTATCCCCTTCCTTTGATTCCTGATCTCTTCAATCAGGTTCAAGGGGCACAATGGTTCTCTAAGTTTGATCTTCGGGGGGGCTTATTACCTTATCCGAATCAGAGAAGGGGATGAGTGGAAGACTGCGTTTAACACGCCCAAAGGTCATTTCGAATACCTCGTCATGCCCTTTTGGTTGTGTAATGCTCCCGCGGTCTTCCAGAATTTCATTAATAAGATTTTAAGAGACTACCTGGGGGTATTTCTTATAGTGTACCTTGATGGCATACTTGTGTTTTCCAAGGACTGGTCCTCCCACATTGAGCATGTCAGGAAGGTGCTCCAGACCCTTCGGGAAAACAAACTCTTTGCTAAAACCGAAAAATGTGTGTTTGGGTTGCAGGAGATACCATTTTTGGGCCATATCCTCACTCCTAATGAATTCCGCATTGACCCTGCCAAGGTTCAGGCTGTGGCTGAATGGGTCCAACCTGTCTCCCTGAAGGCGTTAGTGTTTCCTGGGGTTTGCTAATTATTACAGGAGATTTATTGCTAACTTCTCGGTCATCGCTAAGCCCCTTACGGATCTTACTCGCAAGGGTGCTGATCTCCTCCACTGGCCTCCGGAGGCGGTCCAGGCTTTTGAGGTCCTTAAGAAGTGCTTTATCCCCCAGTGCTGATTCAGCCTCACCAAATGGAGCCATTCATCGTGGAGGTTGACGCCTCTGAGGTGGGAGTGGGTGGTGTCTTGTCCCAGGGTACCAGGTCTCTCACCCATCTCCGTCCCTGTGCCTACTTCTACAGGAAGTTCTCGCCCACTGAGAGTAAATATGATGTTGGCAACCGCAAACTCTTAGCCATTAAATGGGCTTTTGAAGAGTGGCGCCACTTCTTGGAGGGGGCTAGGCAGCAGGTAACGGTCCTTACCGACCACAAGAATCTGGTTTTCCTAGAATCTGTCCGGAGGCTAAACCCGAGGCAAGCTCGATCGGCGTTGTTTTTTACTAGATTCAACTTTGTGGTCATCTATAGGGCTAGGTCTAAAAATATTAAAGCTGATGCACTGTCGCGTAGCTTCATGGCCAGCCCTCATTCAGAGGAGGATCCTGGTAGTGTTTTGCCTCCAGGTATAATCATATCCTCTGTTGATTCTGACTTAGTCTCCGAAATTGCGGCTGATCAAGGTTCAGCTCCCGAGAACCTTCCTGAGAACAAGCTGTTTGTTCCCCTGCAATTCCGGCTAAGGGTACTCAGGGAAAATCATGACTCTGCGCTATCTGGCCATCCTGGCATCCTGGGTACCAAGCACCAAATTTCTAGAAACTGGTGGTGGCCTGGCTTGCCTAAAGAAGTTAAGGCCTACGTTGCCGCCTGTGAAATTTGTGCTAGGTCCAAAACTCCCAGGTCCCGACCAGCGGGCTTACTATGTTCTTTGGCCATTTCTCAGAGACCTTGGACCAATATCTCCATGGATTTTTATCACCGATCTGCCCCGATCCCAAGGAAAGTCGGTGGTGTGGGTTGTAGTAGACCGCTTCAGTAAGATGTGCCACTTTGTGCCCCTCAAGAAACTATCCAATGCTAAGACGTTAGCTACCTTGTTTGTCAAACACATCCTGCGTCTCCATGGGGTCCCTGTCAATATTGTTTCTGACAGAGGGGTACAATTTGTTTCATTGTTTTGGAGAGCTTTCTGTAAGAAGTTGGAGATTGATCTGTCCTTCTCCTCGGCCTTCCATCCTGAAACTAATGGCCAAACTGAGAGGACTAATCAGTCTCTAGAACAATATTTAAGGTGTTTTATCTCTGACTGTCAATATGATTGGGTCTCCTTCATTCCCCTCGCCGAATTTTCCCTTAATAACCGGGTCAGTAACTCGTCAGGGGTCTCCGCCTTTTTCTGTAATTTTGGGTTTAATCCACGGTTCTCCTCCATTTCACCTGGTGGTTCCAACAATCCCGAGGTAGATGTAGTTCATCGGGAACTGTTCACAGTCTGGGCCCAGGTTCAGAAGAACCTAGAGGCGTCCCAGATCATACAAAAGACTCAGGCAGATAGAAGACGTTCTGCTAACCCCTTGTTTGTTGTCGGGGATCTGTTGTGGCTGTCTCAAAAAACTTGCGCCTTAAAGTTCCGTCCAAAAAGTTTGCTCCCCGGTATATAGGGCCGTACAAGGTCATTGAGGTCCTTAACCCTGTCTCCTTTTGGCTGGAGTTACCCCGTCCTTTCAAATACACGACGTGTTTCATGCCTCCCTCCTGAAACGCTGCTCCCCGTCCTTGGCTACCTCGAGGAAAGGTAGCTTCTACTGATCCTGACTGTTGGACCTGACAAAAATTGTACTTACAATACAAATCCCCCACCGTTCTCGTACCAACAGTTTCCTGAACTCCCACTGGTCTTTGTTTATATCACTTCAGTAATGACATGCTGTCTCAACTCATGACTGTGCAGCTAATCACTTGCTGCAGGCATCAGCCTATTGGACATAGCTCAGGCTGATCCAAACGTTTGCTGTTATTCATAGTTGTCTTCCATGCCATGTAACTTTTTATTTCTTTTGTATGAGAGACAACAGTCAATATATGGAGGCTGGCCTAATTTTACATTAAGTAGGGTTGCCCAACTGGACAATGATCATTGGACAGAATATTTTTTGGTGTTTTTTTCAGCAATTGTCACTATTAGCTTTGTGTGCCAGGAAAATAAAACACTGACATTCTTGGTGCAGGTATTCTATAATGTAAATCTAGTAGTTGTAATAACAATTCATGATATGTCCAGTAGATGGCGCTATCATCCTGTAAAACACGCTGGATAATCTTCCTCATGACAATTTATTCACTTTAATTAATTGGATCTTTTGAAACAAGACGGTTCATGAAAACTGCCCCCTAAAAAACTGAAATCCGTGAAAATGCGGAGCGAAAAAATAACAATTTCTGATGTCGGGTGTGTGAAGGCTTTATAACTTGGGATGAGTCGTATAAATTAGGTTTGTGCACCGTACTTTTAAAACTTCTTTGTTAGAATTGCTATAAATCAATTCTATTTTGCTTTCCTCAGCATCCATCTAGTTATTTGACGCCAGTTTGATGGCCGTGAAGTCAAACAATCTCATTCATTAGTTCACATTCCATTTCTCTGTGGATCTGTTAAAAAAAACAAAACACTGGCAAATTCTATCAATGTTAACATTTTTATCTGTAGCTTGTGTCCTACTAGATGTTCACAGAAGGAAAGACACATAAAAACTTATATCTGGCAATGAGTAGCTCTTTATGAGAAACTGTATTCTTCAGTATTTGTAAACAGTGGGGGAGATTCATTAACCCCTTTTCGCCCTGCACTGTAATAGTATGTCACGGGTTGTTCCTGCGAACTGCTGTACTATTACAGCACAGTGAGGTTGTAGGCTCACTAGCTGGGCCCACGCCATCACTTGTGGTTGTTGGCTGTATTACCCAACTCCAATTCTGACAGTTTAATCCCTTAAATGCTGTGGTCAATAGCGGCACCCCCGCAATAGGATCTGGGAGTGCTGATAAGTTACTATGGCAGTGGGGGGCCTAACAAAGGCACCTAGATCTGCCATAGGTATATGCCTATTAGGCCATGCCAGAGGCAATAGGTGGCCTGTCTGAGTATCACTGTACTGTATGTATTTCAAAGCATTACAGCATTATCGCAGCTTCAAATCCCCTAGTGGGACTAATAAAAAGTTAAACAAATTGTAAAAAGAAATTAAAAACAAAAACTCTTTTCTTTACATTACCAAATATTTTATTAAGTGGAAATACTAAACAAAATATTATTTTAAAATAAGGTATCGCCGCAATTATAACAACCCGTAGAATAACAATAACACACAATTTATACCACATAGCAAATGTCTTTAAAAAATCACACAAAAAAAACAGTGTCAGATAACCCCCCGAATTTTTTTTGTAAAAGTCAATTATTAAGTTCTATGCACCCCAAGATCATGCCAATAAAAACTATACCTCATGTGGCAATGTTGATGGAAAAATAAAGAAGTTATGGCTCCCAGAATGCATCAACACAAGAATTTTTATTTTCATAAAACATATTTTTATTGTGAAAAAGTATTAAAAACCTAAACAATACACATATTTGGTATTGCCACAAATGTAATGAATGACCCATAGAATAAAGTTAGCACATTGTTTATACTGCTCAGCGCTTGGTGTAAATAAAAAACGCAAAAGCAGTGGTGGAATTTCTGTTTTCCTTCTTCACCCCCAAAAAAAAATAAATGTTAAACAATAAATGATATGTACCCCAAAATGGTTCTATTAAAAAATAAAAGTCGTCTCACAGAAAAAACAAGCCCTCATACAGCTCGTTGATGGAAAAATAAAAACTTTCTGACTCCAAGAATGCTGAGAGGAAAAAAACTAGAAAACAAAATCACTGCGTCCTTAAGGCCCAACCGATCCCCACCGATCTGATATTTATGGTCTATCTTGAAGATAGCAGTGAGTTTTATTTAGCTGTATTAAGGCACCCATTGAAATCTATGAAGCCATACGGTATTTCTGTATGCCTCCAATTGCAGGAGGAATACAGATTTTTATTCTGTCTGATTCATACGAAATCAAGCGGAAACAATTATCGCATGCTCCATCAGATCCTATATTAGGGAGGCAATTTCACTATATTAGGGGAAAATATCTCTGGAACACAGCACCATAGGATGGTACATATAGTATGGAGACTACATATGCACACAGCTATGCCTAGACACTAGTAGAAGACAGGAACAAGCTCTGGGTCAGGCCTTACCTATTACTTTTTAAAATAATGTGAATTCTGGGAACATGACAGTTTGTAGTCTGTTGCTAAGGAGCAACTGCATGTTTTTTTGGTTTGTTTTTTTAATTGGCATGGATCTCAGGGAAAACAACCCTATGTTTTAAAGGTGCCAATTAAACTAACGTGAATTTTCAAGCTTGTCCAATAAATGAGTCACTGTTTTCTTCTGTTAGCAATTTGGCATTTAACTTTATGTCAGTTTACCAAAGACCTATCACACATAATATACAGATTAGACCTTTACATAAGATAACATGGCATGATTCATTTATAATAATCCTCTGTGCTGAGAGTTCTTCTGCTGAGATGTTTTAAGTTACTGAATGACACGCAAGGGGAAAAATATAGGACCAACATTGATTGCATGTTGTAAGATATGAGAATCTATCATCACTGCACAATGCAGCAGGAGATCATATTGCTAGCTGCCAGGTAGTATGGTATGTAAACTGTATAATCTGTCTGCCCCTTCGTGACACATGAAAAAGGCCATGGTATTTTGCAAACGTGTAAGTCCTTGAGCCACCCCTTCTATAAAGCTGTTAAATATGGCTGCCATTATAGCTTCCACAGAAGTTGTCACACAGGTTTCTCAGTCTTCCGAATGCTATATATGCCTAGTCATGCAGTAATATGTACCCATGCCTCCCGACCGTCCTGGATTCAGCGGGACAGTTCTGGATTCCGGGTGATGTTCTGGTAGGCTGGCGGCATGTCTTGGTTACAACTGTATCTACGTGCTCAGGACACAGATACAGTTGAATACAATGATAGAGCGGGGAGCTATCAGCTCCCTCCTCCATCATTGACCTTGTGACGTCTGCCGTGAGAACCACGCACACCATAGACAGGAGGAAACCTGCAGATGGATGTCTTCCATTCATTGTGAAAACAGTGCTAGGTAAGTATTTATTGTATTATTTTTAGGAGGCACTATGGTGGCATTATCCTGTGTGTGTGGGTAATATGCGTCATTATACTGTGTGGGGGTAGAACTACGGGAGTATTACACTGTGTGTGGGGGGCACTATTGGGGCATATATTGTGTGTGTGTGTGGGGGGACACTATGAGGCATTATACTGTGTGGGTCACTTTGGGGGCATTATACTGTGGGGGCACTATGAAAGCATTACACTGTGTGGGGGCTCTATGGTGGATTTGTGGTGTGTGAGGGCACTATAGGGGCATGATACTGTGTGGGCACTATAGAGAAATTATACTATGTTTGGGCGTTATACTGTGTGGGGGCACTATGGGACCATTATACTGTGTGGGGGCACTATACTGTGGGGGTACTCTGAGAGCATTCTACTGTGTTGGGGCACTATGGAGCAAAATAGGAGCATAATATGGTGTGCGGGGGCATTACGGGGGCTTCATACTGTGTGGAGGCACTATGGGGGCCTCATACTGGGTGGGGGCACTCTGGATGCATGATACTGTGTGGGGGCACTCGGTGCATGATACTGTGTGGAGGCACTTTAGAATCATAATACTGTGTGGGGGTACTATGGGGACATGATACTATGTGGGGGTAATACAGGGGCATGATGATGTGTGGAAGCAATATGGGGCCATGGTACGGTGTGAGAGAACTAAGGGAGCATTATTACTGTGAGGGGGCACTATTACTGTGTGCCATACAAAAAGGGCACTATGAAAGTGTGTGCGGCCCAAAGAAACAATAATACTGTTTGTTACCCAAATGAGGGAGCTATTATTGTGTGGGCACAAAGACAATCATCGATTGGGTGGGTTTATAAGGCATGGCGTAACATTTTAAAAAAATATTGCCACATGAGCTGTCCCTCTCTCTGATCATTGTAGGTATTAGGAGGTAAGTTTACCCACTATACCTACACTTAACCAGACTGATTTGCTTTTCAGGACTTTTAGAAAGTTGTGTGAACATTTATTTGAAAACATGATGGTTGTCACCCAGATTTCCACAAAAAAGTGGTAACTAGAAATGGTTGAATGGAATTCTTAACAATTTGATATGATCTTTTGTTTTCATGGGAAATACTCTTTAGCAAAGATGCAAGCAATTTGCAGGTGCCCTAATAGGTATTGGCATCTAGGTGGGTAAAACTCTCACGTGTTTTTGTGTGACTATTGATTATAAGAAAATGCAGTTTGCTATCTACACTAGAACAGTTAGGACATATGTCTTCACATGTAAATGAACACTAGACACCGTTAAGCTACAGTATGTCTCTCGGAATATTAGATTATGGAGCATCAGCAAATTTAAATGTTAAGACTCAATTGGCCAACAAGATTTACTGAATATCTGAAAAGAACACATGTATTTTTTATATTCTCAATATACGTTTATACTGTATATTTATAATAGTTATTTTTATTTCTCAATTTCTTGCTACAAATCTTAAAAGGGATTGTCCAGTCTTGTAAATAAAGCTTAAAGAGGTTGTCTCAATAGGACAACCAATATCCCTCTGTCTTACTATGGTATATAGACGTCTGCTGCGCTATGAGTCAGCGCAGAGAGCCGATGGCAAGCAGAGGATGTCGAGCTGCCGGATTTTGGCCTGCCATGTATTACATTGATGGCCATTCAATTAAATAATATTATATTTTCCCTGTAGTTTCCGACATAATCAGCTTTCTGGGGATCTCGTAATCATCTCTCATATTAAAGGGCTGTGTGTGATGAGAACCCCATTAAATTTTGTATAATGAAAAGATATGCAACTATCTAATATACTTTGGGGACGATTTATTATGCTTGCTGTGCATTTGTTTTGTCTATTCGTGCGCCTCTTTGTGTGGCGCAAGTTACTTACATGTGATTTATTGTTGTGTAATTCCATTGTTGGAATTACATGTTATGTTATTGGTAAATTATTTTGGAAATATTTATTTAATAAAACCGCTACTGTGGCAATTAAGTTCAAAAACTGGTCTCGTAGTTTTTCTTCAGTTGGGTCACAGAAAGTAGTTTCAGCGAACCTTTCACCTGCCCATACATGTGCAGCATATAATAGGCAAGGCTTCACAAACCCTGTCTCACTTGAAATTATTTTCCTATCTTCCTCCGTTATTTACATATCGGTGCCGTTATATTTGGCACCTGATATGTAAATAAGCCCCTGAACTGTCTATCTAACTAAATGCCAAGGGGGCGTGATGTCTTCACTCTGACACTGTCCAATCAGCTACAGTGGCAGGGCGGCTTGTGCTGTGCGCCCTCCTGCGAGAACACACACAGACTGAGAGAGCGCTCTCTGCAGAACCACCAGTCTGTGTGTGTGTTCTCGCGGGAGGGAACAGCGCAAGCCGCCCTGACACGGTCTGTAGCTGATTGGACAGTGTCAGAGCGAAGACATCATGCCCCCTTGCCATTTAGTTAGATAGAAACATCCCATTGACAGTTCAGGGGCTTATTTACATATCAGGCGCCAAATATAATGGCACAGATTTGTAAATAACGGAGGAAAATAGGAAAATAATTTCAAGTGAGACAGTGTTCGTGAAGCCCTGCCTATTATGTGCTGCAGTCAGCTGCACACGCATTGGCTGGTGAAAGGTTCTCTTTAAAGGGAATGTGTTGCCAGAAAAACATGTTTTTTTTTAAAAAATTAAACATTTAGTGTGTGGGTGATTAAACATTGTTCAAATTTTTTTTATTTTTTTCGCGAGTCAGGAAATATTATAAATTATTTCTAATTTATAATACTACCCATTTTTGGTCACTAGATGGAGCTAGTTCCCAAAATTGCAGCATTGCAACATTGGGTTAAAAGCCCTCGCTCTAGTGAGCTCTCAGCATCCCCCCCTCCTTTATCCTGGCTAGTGCTGGGATAAACGAGGGGTTTGAAAGGTTTAACCTCCTACACTGTGTGTCGCCATTTTTTGAGGTAACCCACAGTGTAGTAGGTTTACATACAGTAGTAAACACACACAAACACTAACATACATTGAAATCTCTTACCTGCTCCTGCCGCCGCGGCTCCCTCCGGCCCGTCCGCTCCGTTTGCTGCCGCTGTTCCATGTGCACAAGTCCGGAAGCCGCGACCAGAAGTAGTAATATTACTGTCCGGCCGCGACTTCCGGTCCACAGGAAAATGGCGCCGGACGGCGCCAATTTCGAATAGGACTGTGTGGGAGCGGCGCATGCGCAGTTCCCACACAGACGCCGTACACGGCAGTCAATGGGACGGGAGCCGTTCGCAGTCCCTATGGGACTGTGGCTGCCGTATTCCATGTCTGTGTGTGTCGTTAATCGACACACACAGAAATGGAACAAAAAATGGCAGCCCCCATAGGGAAGAAAAAGTGTAAAAATAAGAAACAGTAAAACACAAACACACAAATGAATATAAACGTTTTTATTAAAGCACTAACATCTTTAACATATAAAAAAATTATTTGTGATGACACTGTTCCTTTAAGGATTAGAAGGTAAAGGTTAAAGGTATGACATGACACTACTTACTCCAGTCATGCATTTACTACAGTAAATTACAGCAACCGGAGCTTTTTGCCGGCTGCTGTGACATGATACAGGATGGCTGCTCAAAGCAAGTAGTCGGTAGGGACAGGAGGGGGAGGGGGTCTGCAGACAAATAAGAGAGCAGGACAGGAAGAAAATACAGGCTTTCAGTCCTGTCTTGTGACCTCCTTCCTTCCTCCAGCTGCCCTACTAAAAATTGTATGTACAGTGTATAGATATACACTACCGTTCAAAAGTTTGGTGTCACCCAGACAATTTTGTGTTTTCCATGAAAACTCACACTTATATTTATCAAATGAGTTGCAAAATGACTAGAAAATATAGTCAAGACATTGACAAGGTTAGAAATAATTTTTATTTGAAATAATAATTTTCTCCTTCAAACTTTGCTTTCGTCAAAGAATGCTCCATTTGCAGCAATTACAGCATTGCAGACCTTTGGCATTCTAGCTGTTAATTTGCTGAGGTAATCGGGAGAAATTTCACCCCATGCTTCCAGAAGCCCCTCCCACAAGTTGGATTGGCTTGATGCTCCCACAACAGCTCTATGGGGTTGAGATCTGGTGACTGCGATGGCCACTCTATTACAGATAGAATACCAGCTGCCTGCTTCTTCCCTAAATAGTTCTTGCATAATTTGGAGGTGTGCTTTGGGTCATTGTCCTGTTGTAGGATGAAATTGGCTCCAATCAAGCGCTGTCCACAGGGTATGGCATGGCGTTGTAAAATGGAGTGATTGCCTTCCTTATTCAAAATCCCTTTTACCTTGTACAAATCTTCCACTTTACCAGCACCAAAGCAATCCCAGACCATCACATTACCTCCACCATGCTTGACAGATGGCATCAGGCACTTCAGTTTCTTGGCAATTTCTCGCATGGAATAGCCTTCATTTCTAAGAACAAGAATAGACTGTCGAGTTTCACATGAAAGCTCTCTTTTTCTAGCCATTTTGAGAGTTTAATCGAACCCACAAATGTAATGCTCCAGATTCTCAACTAGCTCAAAGGAAGGTCAGTTTTATAGCTCCTCTAAACAGCAAAACTGTTTACAGCAGTGCTAACATAATTGCACAAGGGTTTTCAAGGGTTTTCTAATCATCCATTAGCCTTCTAACACAGTTAGCAAACACAATGTACCATTAGAACACTGGAGTGATGGTTGCCGGAAATGGGCCTCTATACACTTATGTAGATATTGCATTAAAAACCAGACGTTTGCAGCTAGAATAGTCATTTAGCACATTAACAATGTATAGAGTGTATTTCTGATTAATTTAATGTTATCCTCATTGAAAAAAACTGTCCTTTTCTTGAAAAATAAGGAAATTTCTAAGTGACCCTAAACTTTTGAACGGTAGTGTATAAACAAAATTTGGGATATAAATCACAGAATACAGAAAAAATTGCCTAAAAAGATAGTCAAAAATTAAACACGGGAAGACAGTATACTGGAAACAGGAGGGAGACATAAAGGAAAAGGAAGATGGGAAAAGAGAGAACATAAGGCTGGTACAAAAGGAGGGGGAAAGGGAAAGTTTATGGCTTCATTTTTTACATACAATATGGCAGAATTTTTACAGCATAGAACCATATGGCGGTATTATTTATGAACACAGATGCTCTGGTGGGCTTGCTAGACAAGTGGTTTGTATATCAAGTGGAGTTACAAAACCGGATTGACTTGCTGTGTTCGTGTGTGACAAGTGGGGGTTATTGTATGTGATATATGAATTGAGTGCTTGCTAAAAGAAGTTTGCAAAACTGACACAATTTAAAACCATTTTTCTTTGCAGCTTACTTCCTGCTGAGCAGCTGACTAGCTGGAGGGGATAACTGGTCCCAGGTGGTATAAATTAGCCCTCAGGACTCTGGAGAGCCTGCTCTGGTGGGCTTGCTAAACAAGTGGTTTGTATATCAAGTGGAGTTACAAAACCGGATTGGCTTGCTGTGTTCGTGTGTGACAACACACATTTCTGATAATAAAAGTGAAAAACTGAAAGGCAAGTTAAAGTGTATGTTCACAAATGCCAGAAGTCTAGCAACAAAATGGGAGAGCTGGAGGCTTTGGTACTGGAAAAAAATATAGATATAGTTGGTGTTGCTGAAACATGGCTGGACTCTTCACATGACTGGGCTGTAAATCTACAGGGTTTTACACTTTTTCGGAAAGACAGGACAAATAGGAAAGGCGGTGTTGTATGTCTGTATGTGAGAAGTGATATGGAGGCGAGTGTGAAAGAGACAATAGTGGGTGAATACTGTGAGGAGGTTGAAACCTTGTGGGTGGAACTAGAAAGGGAGGTAAACACTGAAAAAATTACTTTTGGTGTAATCTATAGACCCTCCCAATATAACTGAGGAGATGGAATGTCAACTATATAAACAGATGGAGCGGGCTGCACAGGCGGGTACTGTAGTGATAATGGGAGATTTTAATTTCCGGGATATTAATTGGTGTCATGGTTCGGCTTCAACTGCAAAGGGGAGACATTTCCTCAACATGTTGCAGGAAAATTTTATGGACCAGTTTGTGGAAGACCCGACTAGAGGTGAAGCTCTGTTGGATCTGGTCATTGCTAATAATGCAGATCTTGTTGGGAATGTCAATGTTCGTGAAAACCTTGGTAACAGTGATCATAATATAGTTACATTTTACCTATACTGTAAAAAACAAACGCAGGCTGGGAGGGCAAAAACAGTTAATTTTAAGAAAGCCAATTTCCCCAGGATGAGGGCTGCAATTCAGGATATAGACTGGGAAGAACTAATGTCAAATAATGGGAAAAATGATAAATGGGAGATTTTCAAATCTACTTTGGGTAATTATAGTGCGAAATTTATTCCTATAGGTAACAAGTATAAACAACTAAAATTAAATCCCACATGGTTTACACCTTCTGTGAAAGGGGCAATACATGACAAAAAAAGGGCATTTAAAAAATACAAATCTGAGGGTACATCTGCAGCCTTTGTAAAATATAAAGAGCTTAATAAAATCTGTAAAAATGTAATAAAATCAGCAAAAATACAAAACGAAAGGCAGGTGGCCAAGGATAGTAAAACAAATCCCAAAAAATTCTTCAAGTATATAAATGCTAAAAAGTCAAGGTCTGAACATGTAGGACCCCTAGATAGTGGTAATGGGGAGTTGGTCACAGGGGATCAAGAGAAGGCAGAGTTACTAAATGGGTTCTTTAGCTCTGTATATACAACTGAAGAAAGAGCAGCTGATGTAGCCGCTGCAGGTGCTGTTAATATATCAGCTGATATACTGAATTGGATGAATGTAGATATGGTCCAAGCTAAATTAAATAAAATAAATGTGCACAAGGCCCCGGGACCAGATGGGTTGCACCCTAGAATTCTTAAAGAGCTTAGTTCAGTTATTTCTATCCCCCTTTTTATAATATTCAGAGAATCTATAGTGACTGGAATAGTGCCAAGGGACTGGCGCAGGGCAAATGTGGTGCCTATTTTCAAAAAGGGCTCTAGGTCTTCCCCGGGTAATTATAGACCAGTAAGCTTAACATCTATCGTGGGGAAAATGTTTGAGGGGCTATTGAGGGACTATATACAGGATTATGTGACAAAAAATAGTATTATAAGTGACAGCCAGCACGGTTTTACTAAGGACAGAAGTTGTCAAACTAACCTAATCTGTTTTTATGAAGAGGTAAGCAGAAGCCTAGACAGAGGGGTCGCTGTGGATATAGTGTTTTTGAACTTTGCAAAGGCATTTGACACTGTCCCTCATAGACGTCTAAGGCCTCGTGCACACTTACGTCACCGTTTTCACGGCCGCTTTTGACGGGTCTGTGAACCCGTTTTAGCGGCCGTGTGGTTTCCGTGTGCACTCCCGTGTGCACTCCGTGTTTCCGTTTCCGTGCGCCGAGCATGGAACTGTCCAGGGTGCTGAAAGAGTTAATGAGCTGCACTGATCGGCGGTAACTCTTTCAGCACCCTGGACAGTACCATGCTCGGCGCGAGGAAAATAAAATTTTAATGTAATAAAAAAAAATAAAAAAAAATAAGTTCATACTTACATTCCTCCTGTCCGGCCTCCAGCGATGACGTTCAATCCATGTCACCGCTGCAGCCAATCACAGGCTGCCGCGGCCGCTGCAGCCAATCACAGGCTACCGCGGACGCTGCAGCCAATCACAGGCTGGTGTTTGGGCGTCCACTTGGCAGATGAAGTTTAATGTAGATAAATATAAAGTTATGCATCTGGGTACCAACAACCTGCATGCATCATATGTCCTAGGGGGAGCTACACTGGGGGAGTCACTTGTTGAGAAGGATCTGGGTGTACTTGTAAATCATAAACTAAATAACAGCATGCAGTGTCAATCAGCTACTTCAAAGGCCAGCAGGATATTGTCGTGTTTTAAAAGAGGCATGGACTCACGGGACAGGGATGTAATATTGCCACTTTACAAAGCATTAGTGAGGCCTCATCTAGAATATGCAGTTCAGTTCTGGGCTCCAGTTCATAGAAAGGATGCCATGGAGTTGGAAAAAATACAAAGAAGAGCAACGAAGCTAATAAGGGGCATGGAGAATCTAAGTTATGAGGAAAGATTAAAAGAATTAAATCTATTTAGCCTAGAAAAAAGACGACTAAGGGGGGACATGATTTATTTATATAAATATATTAATGGCACATACAAAAAATATGGTGAAATCCTGTTCCATGTAAAATGCCCTAAATAACAAGGGGGCACTCCCTGCGTCTGGAGAAAAAAAGGTTCAACCTGCAGAGGCGACAAGCCTTCTTTACTGTGAGAACTGTGAATCTATGGAATAGTCTACTGCAGGAGCTGGTCACAGCAGGGACAGTAGATGACTTTAGAAAAGGCTTAGGCCTCATTCACACGACAGGGTCCGAGTGTCGGCCGGGAAAATCGGCCGTTTTTGGCCGATTTTCCCGGCCGGTTTGCATCCGATTTGCATCCGTTCCGATTCTGTTCCGGGCCGAGTTGCCGTTTTTACCGGCCGATTTGGACCCGATTTGCATCCGTTTTTTTCCCTGTCCGTTTTAAAATCACACACAGCCCTTTGTAGATAATGCCACAGCCCCCCTGGTAGGTAATGCCACCCAGCCCCCTGTAGGTAATGCCACCCAGCCCCCTGTAGGTATTGCCACCAAGTCCCCTGTAGGTAATGCCACCAAGCCCCCTGTAGGTGATGCCACCAAGCCCCCTGTAGGTGATGCCACACAGCCACCTGTAGGCGATGCCACACAGCCACCTGTAGGCGATGCCACACAGCCACCTGTAGGCGATGCCACACAGCCACCTGTAGGCGATGCCACACAGCCACCTGTAGGCGATGCCACACAGCCACCTGTAGGCGATGCCACACAGCCACCTGTAGGCGATGCCACACAGCCCCCTGTAGGTGATGCCACCCTGCCCCCTGTAGGCGATGCCACCCTGCCCCCTGTAGGCGATGCCACCCTGCCCCCTGTAGGCGATGCCACCCTGCCCCTGTAGGTGATGCCACCCACCAGCCCCCTGTAGGTGATGCCACCCACCCTGCCCCCTGTAGGTGATTCCACCCTGCCCCCTGTAGGTGATGCCACCCAGCCCCCTGTAGTCGATCCCACACAGCCCCCTGTAGGTTGCACCCATCCCCCCCCCTTCCAGGAGAAGTCACTGACTTCAATGTCCATATATGGACAGTGTAGTCACTGACTTCTCCTGAAGAGGAATTCCCTGCCACAGGTCGGGAATTCCGCTTCAGAAGTGAGTGACGTCACTGTGTCCATATATGGACAGTGTAGTCACTCACTTCTCCTGTAGCGGAATCCCCGGCCATAGAGTCGGTCAAATCGGTCGTGTGAATAGCCCCATTAGGGGTCTATTATTCCTAATGCAGCCGGGTGCCGGCCGATTTATGAACGGCCGGCACCCGGCCGGGAAACCCTGTCGTGTGAATCCCGCGGCCTCTGCAGCCAATCACAGGCTGCCGCGTCACAAAAGAAGGTCGGACTGGAGGAAGAAGAGGGACTCGTCACCAAGACAACGACCGGGTACGTATGAAATGCTTTTTATTTTATTTTTAATCAGCAGCCTCTTTTCTCTATCAGTTATTGAATCCCGCCTTAGATATATTTCCTAGAACAAAAAAATATAAGCTCCTATGTGTAGAAATTTTTCCCTTCTTTCCCTTCCCTTTTCCCGTCCCTTGGTTGAACTTGATGGACATGTGTCTTTTTTCAGCCGTACTAACTATGTAACTATGTAACTACGTAATGTACAGTATTGCAGTAATATTTCTGTAAATTATCACATTATAAAAAAAATGGATACTTTTGAACAAAATTTTCAAATTTTTAGGGATTTGGAGCAGCTAAAATTTTTAAGGTGTGGCTATAACAGAAATAGCCGGACCATTAAATCAAATAGGGTGGGTTAAAGGGGACCCACAAGACTCTATTTCCCAAGGGCCACACAAACCTTGAGCTGGCCCTGCTGCTTTCACATATGCAAGCACCATACAAGACTTGGCATGAGTAGGCAAGGGACATGATGGACATGGCGATCACATGATATATCATGTGACTGCAGTGTCCATTAATGCACCAATATTATTCACAGGGTCCTTTGAACATGCAGCGCAAGTTAAAGATTGGGTGGGGAAGGCACTATTTCTGAAGACATTCTATAGGTCAATAATGTAACTTTTCATATAAGGGCATATGTTTTTAATATTTGTAAAGTGGCCAACCCCTTTCAGCATAAACCCCTTCTATGGTTCCTCCTCTCCCTTTCCTAGAAGAATAAATCTAAAAGAGAAAAGATGACACACGGCGCTACATCGTGCAACCAATCAGGATAAATCGGGTAGTAGAAGACATTAGTGGAGTCTCTCACCTGGTCAGGTTATACAAATCCAGGTACAACCCCGGTGTAGACAAGAAGGACATATATAGTGTCCAGTCAGCTGCAGTGATTCACCACCGCAAAAGCATCAGGATGAAAAGTGATGCAATATTGGCCTGAGGAAGACGCCGGACAGGCGTTGAAACGTGTAGCCACTTATATTATGTTAATAAATCCCTTTTGCTTCACAAACTACCTGACTCGTTTGGATGATGGCAGGGCTACATTTAATTCCTGTTTTTGTATCACTTTTCATCCTTTCCTAGAAGAATGAAAGTTAATGATGCCCGACCTGCAGCTAGAGGTTTTTTTTTTATGGCAAAATACTAGTTCATTTACCTACTGTGAGAGATTATCTTGGAAGGAGTTGAGTGGTTATCTATTCCAGCCAATCTGTCTGTGGTTATGATTTAAGATGTGTCAGCAAAGGACTTGATCCTCTTACCAGCTAAGGCAAGAAAATGATCCATTACAAAGGCACCAAATAAAGACCATAAACTTCAAAGGCCCCATTATCAAACTTCATTGTATAGCTATGTCAATAAGAAAATGATTATGACAACAGCATTATACAATATTGTGTTTCAATTATTTATTTTTAGAAACCGTCCAAAATATTTTAGTCTTGGAATTTGAAAAGACAAGTAGAATCAGTTGTAATGAATACAATTGTAACACAATGATGCATTTATTCTTTCTGAAATTGGACTCTCTGTTACTCGGTGACTAGAATCTCAACGTCAATATAACGCCACTGTAATAGACTTGGCTGTTTTATAAAAGCAGCGAAGAAGGACAGGGTGAGTGCATCTTTTAGGTAGCAGCATCACAGATATATATAGATTATGAAGCATTATCATTCTCGGTTTAATCCATACACAAATAAAATTCAGTTTGTAACATCGATAAATGCCAAAACATAACTACATTACCTACAAGGAGTAGAACACATATACCAAACTTATAGTACAGAAATAATAAAGGCCTGCATGTTGGGTTTATAATGTATACATTATAATGATTTATTTACCTGGGCTACAGTCAATGGCAGTCCTTCATAAAGTAACTGCTCAGATTGCCCTACGTGAGGTATACATTCCCTGGGATGCCTATTAGAATGGCTTATGGTCACATGACTGTGCCTTAAATCTGAATGGGGTTTGTAAAAATCTGTGCACATGCTGCAGAAACAACCCCATTCAGATGTATGGAACAGATTTTCACCACTACAGATTTACAGTATTAGTAAAGGCTTGTTTAAATGTAACAAATTCTGTTACAATTCGGTAAATGTACACGCAGGATACGATCAATGATATATGATAAAATTATTGCTTATCGTTGATTAACCCCTTTCTGACATTTGACCTACATGTACGTCATAGTTGGTAGGGGAAAGTACTGTATGTAACTGGCTCTGGAGCTAAGCCAGCTCCATACGCATTGAGTGTCAGCTGTATATTTCAGCTGACACCTTGCTCATGCAGACAACAACTCCAAAAACTAAAATCTTGGCCATTTAACCACTTAAATGCCGTGTTCAATATTGACCACGGCATCTAAGACATTAGGCAGGGGGGGGGGGGGTCCCCTCTGTCATCCCGTCTCAGGTCTGCCATGTTAGTACTCCTATTGACACATACGTTTTGCAGTATATCGTACAAGCGATCGCATGTTCAAATCCTCAAAGACAGCTCGTTGATCAGTGCCCATGTGCTCCTTTCACGAGGTGCTATTATGGGGACGAGCACTCATTACTAGATCGCTAGTCCTCATACGCTTCTATCATGTCGCAGCACGTCTTCCTGTTTACACAGGGAGATGTGCTGCCATCAACGACAATATTTTCAGCATTCAAAACTATGCAATCAGCCGATGAATGAGTGTTTGCTCATTCATCGGCTGATCATTACCCAGTTTATACAGGACAATGATCGGGAACAAGCGTTCTGTGAACTCTCGTTTGCCCGATAATTGGCCCGTGTAAAAGGGCCCTTAGAGTTGGTTAAAACCACAGATCAAAACATACACATTTTGCATCAGTAGGTAAAGCTATATGTTTTGGGGCTTATCTCCTTTTTACGGATAGTCTGCTTTGACTCTATTACGCTTCTATCTCACAAATTGGTGCTGTTGTTGACAATGTTCCATCCCGCAACCGTCTTTGCTTGTGCCAGTCGATTCAAAACTGTGGCTCTTGTCTATGGTTTTCTTGGTCTCTAGATAACTAATTTATTCTGAGGAAAGAAGAGTCCTAATGACCCTAACAGAAGTCTATGTAAAAGAGAGTCCTAAATGTGAAATACACGAATCATGGTCTACTGGACGTTCTTCCTGGGTGTCTAATTCAGAGCACAGTCATTTCCTCTCTATAGAGCAAATGCAACAAAGCAGCAACATAAGGATATATACATATCTAAATAAAATATTGCTTGTGTCTTCTAATTCGTGGCTAACTTCATTCTGTCCATACTTTATTCTTTGAGCCAACCTTAAGACCTAAGAATTCTCTTACAGCAAAGTTCATCCCTCTTGTATACCCTGCCCCACGCGTATTGCCGGCAAACAGCTCAGTTTCCTCAGTCCATTCCATATCGGAATTACTAGCAAAAAGCTTGATATTGTATTAGATTTTTGTGGATTCCACCCATCTTAGTGGAATTCTCATACAAAATAATGTCCACTGTTTGGTGCCTGGCAGACCCATGGAAGTTTTCTGACAATGGGGGATCAAAGATCTGACACAGTTGGTATTTCCTATCCGGTCCTTTCCACACAAAAAAGCTGCAACTCCTCTCCACCTGCTTGAATAAAATAATATGCTTGTTTGACCATTAATGGAGTAACAGAGAATGATGCATTGGCTGGCAGATATCCAGTCTATGACCAGATACATCTTCTGGGTAGCAAACTTCTTTCACAAACACAACTTTATCACACATTTCTGCAATTCTTGTAAGCTCATATAACTTTTACACATATATTTATGGATATTATAAGAAGTTCTTTGGCACAAGCCAGCGTGTATATTTTAAGATTAGTAGTCCTTGAAATATTTTTTGAATGGTAGAGGTTTTTATGAAGTATTTAACATACCATTTATCAGGGAGACTAAAAGAATAAACTGTGTCATTACACAAAGCAAATATTTATTAACTTCCTTAGATAAGATAAGAACCATTTGTATAATATTACATTACGAGTCATTTAATTCCATGAAACCTTTGGTACTTAGAGGATGTAAGTGCCATGTTAACAGGACCAATGAAATTGAAAACGCATGACAAGTATTTATTAGGCTACAATTACCCAAGGCATCATAAAAGGAGTCAGTCAGACTTTTACACTGATTTAAGCCCTTTCAATGTCAAAGAGTAGGCACAAACTTACAGTAACATATAAGATGATCATTTGCTGTCCGCTATACACATATGCCACAGACATATAAGGCATTTAACGTCGTGTTTTAGAACATATGGAATCTTCGATACAGTATGACCCTAACCTGGCAGAATTATTTCACAGGCCATAAACCTAGTTATCATTTTACGATATTGTTTCATACTGTCAAGTTACAGCTCAGTTTCATCAACTTTTCTACTGCTTACCAACACACACTTTCATGTGACACTTATCGTAGAATATATTACATAGAAAGTTTCATATCCTTGCAATTGACTTTAAAAACTATATTTTTTTGTCTTGTTTTGAAAAGGTAACCAGATGTGTGCCAAAACTACCCCCTTTTGGGAAAAGTCTGCCTCATAGAAGCCTATCGATATTGTACAATATACAGCTGGATATTTTATTATTTTTAGAATTTACCTGTCAACTTTTACTTCATTATCGCTTTTTATAACAAGATGCAGATCTGACTGTGGACTTGAGAGTGTGAACTATTTGAGACACATGTTTTATCATGAACTGAATAATTTTAGCTGTAGCACTGTTTGCCTACCACCTATTTGTCATTTCTTAGCATATAAAAAGAGGAGGGTCCGACAGACATTACACATAGAAAGTAATTAATACAATTAATTAAGAGGGAAAGCGACAATTTTCCTCTGCATGTAAAAATAAAACACATTAAAAGTACCTCAGAAGTGGTTATTTTTTGTTTTCATTATGTTGCCCATTTCTGTGCAGCACTGGGTTTACGTTTTGCTAGGGCTTGCTGTGAGCGTGATTACCATTTAAAGAGACTCTGTCACCACATTATAAGTGCCCTATCTCCTACATAAGGAGATCGGCGCTGTAATGTAGGTGACAGTAATGCTTTTTATTTAAAAAAACGATCTTTTTTCACAACGTTAGGAGCGATTTTGGTTTATGCTAATGAGCTTTCTTAATGCCCAAGTGGGCGTACTTTTACTTTCGACCAAGTGGGCGTTGTACAGAGGAGTGCATGACGCTGACCAATCGGCATCATGCACTCCTCTCCATTCATTTACACTGCACTAGCGATATAGTTATATCCCTATGTGCAGCCTCCTACACAAGCCCTAACATTACTATAGTGTCCTGATAATGAATACACATGACCATCCAGCCTGGACGTCATGTGTACTCAGAATCCTGACACTTCTGACTCTTTTTTTGTGAGATTCCGGCAAGTGAAACCAAATCTCGCGAGATCACGGAGCTAAACGAGATTTGGTTTCACTTGCCGGAATCTCACAAAAAAAGAGTCAGAAGTGTCAGGATTCTGAGTACACATGACGTCCAGGCTGTATTTCATGTGTATTCATTATCAGGACACTGTAGTAATGTTAGGGTTTGTGTATGAGGCTGCACATAGCGATATATCTATATCGCTAGTGCAGTGTAAATGAATGGAGAGGAGTGCATGATGCCGATTGGTCAGCATCATACACTCCTCTGTACAACGCCCACTTGGTCGAAAGTAAAAGTACGCCCACTTGGGCATTAATAAAGCTCATTAGCATAAACCAAAATCGCTCCTAACGTTGTGAAAAAAGATAGTTTTTTAAATAAAAAGCATTACTGTCACCTACATTACAGCGCCGATCTCCTTATGTAGGAGATAGGGCACTTATAATGTGGTGACAGAGTCTCTTTAAAGGACTATAGTTCTCATGATTCCTGTCCCCTATAAACATTGCCTCTATTTACAGCTGCCTCTCTATTACAAATTGTAAGGTAGTGCTGTAATTACAATTTTTTTAAGGCTACACAGCTATTTGATACCTTGTATTTTACGGGATGAGTCATATATTTTTAAGGCATACTTTTTGGGTACATATATAATAGCATTTAATCTATATGAATCTTTTTTTATATTGGAAAAAATGCATTAAAAGCAATTCTGACATTTGTTTGATTACGCATTCACCAGTTAAAAATAGATTGCGTAACTTTATTATACAGGTTATAACGAGAGTGGGGTACCTAATATGTATATAAGTTTTAACTGTGTTTTTACTTTCCTTAAATAAAATTGCTTTATTTAAATATAAAATGTGTTTATTGTATTTTTTCTAGTTGTGGCATAACTTAGTTTAAATTTTAAATTTGTTTAATTTTTTTAACATTTTATTTATTCACATTAAGAGACTTTAATAAAAAAAAATGTTTTAACCATAATAAACTTTCATATATTTATGATAGTACGGTACTGCCTGTGCATTTTAAACTGCGTGACCAACAATGACGTACATGTATACCATCGTGTGGAAACTATATCCACCACTGACATAATGTACTTGTATGTCATTTTGCATAAATTGGTTAAAGTAATCTAAAGAAGATAAAAAATATATTCTCTTAAATGTCATAGAGACATGTCTGTAGATACTATTGATGACATCGCAAGTAAAAGGGGCTGCAGCTTTCACCATAGCACCTTTGCCTTATATTAGCCTCTCGGCTTCGCTTGTTTTAGAAGCTGTTGGGCCCTTATAGTTTAGCGAGTGATCTCAGCTGTTTCTGTTTCTCTTATTTACCATAGTGGAGCGTGAACCCCCATTCTTGTAAGTGGTCCCCACCAATCAGAAATTTTGTTCAGAATTCCCAAATGATAAAGACTTCAAGCAAAACACATAGAAATCGAAGCAATGTAGAAGAAAGGTAATTTCAGGTGTACATTTTTGAACAGCAGGAGGAAGTGTGAGAACCCATTGACTCCTGGGTATCCTACAAATACACCTTATCCTTGCTTCGAAAAGGCTGCAGCTATAATCCTCACAGCTATGTAGCATGTTACCAAAGTACAACACCTATCAAGTTTACTTCATAGTTTATTCTTGATCATGATGAACCGAGGATTCCCAGTTTAAGAACTAAAAACTCGTCATCCTCTATTTTTACTTTATAAAAACATAAGAACATCTTCTAAATATAAGCCCATGAAGAGTATTGCCCTAAATATAACATCAACCCCCTTATTCCTCATGCCTAAATATTCACTACAAACCACATGTAACATTTAAAGTGATCAACACTTCAATCAGAATAGACCTTTATAAATGAGTATCATTAATTTTCCAACAATATATTTCATGGTTGTAGAAGTCTTAAACTTTTATTTTTGTACTGTTATCGGAAAATGTAATATACTTTACTGTAATTAGAACATTAAGTCTACTAACTACGAAATAATCTCTGATTACAATGAGTGTTAAATTCTTCTTATGTCATGTCAATCGCCCTGTTACATTTCTTACCAGAGATGTAGATCCACTAGCTAGACTGGGGTGCAGAGTAAGAAATCTCCCCATTCTTCACCCTTATCTCCCCATTCTTCACCCTTATCTCCCCATTCTTCACCCTTAACCACTGTATGGATGTATGGATTTTCCTGGTCGGATCCCAAGGTCAAGGTCCCCAGAATAGTAAGTGGTAGCAGAAGCGCTATGAGCAGTGGAATAGTCAGGAATGGAGCCAAGGTTCATCCAAAAAAATAAAAAAATAACCCAACATTTCATACTTAAAGAGACTCTGTCACCACATTATAAGTGCCCTGTCTCCTACATAAGGAGATCGGCGCTGTAATGTAGGTGACAGTAATGCTTTTTATTTTAAAAAAACGATCTTTTTTCACAACGTTAGGAGCGATTTTAGTTTATGCTAATGAGCTTTCTTAATGCCAAAGTGGGCGTACTTTTACTTTCGACCAAGTGGGCGTTGTACAGAGGAGTGCATGACGCTGACCAATCGGCATCATGCACTCCTCTCCATTCATTTACACTGCACTAGCGATATAGATATATCGCTATGTGCAGCCTCATACACAAACCCTAACATTACTACAGTGTCCTGATAATGAATACACATGACCATCCAGCCTGGACGTCATGTGTACTCAGAATCCTGACACTTCTGACTCTCTTTTTGTGAGATTCCGGCAAGTGAAACCAAATCTCGTTTAGCTCCGTGATCTCGCGAGATTTCGTATCCGTTGCTGGAATCTCACAAGAAAGAGTCAGAAGTGTCAGGATTCTGAGTACACATGATGTCCAGTCTGGATTTCATGTGTATTCATTATCAGGACACTGTAGTAATGTTAGGGCTTGTGTATGAGGCTGCACATAGCGATATATCTATATCACTAGTGCAGTGTAAATGAATGGAGAGGAGTGCATGATGCCGATTGGTCAGCGTCATGCACTCTTCTGTACAACGCCCACTTGGTCGAAAGTAAAAGTACGCCCACTTGGGCATTAAGAAAGCTCATTAGCATAAACCAAAATCGCTCCTAACGTTGTGAAAAAAGATAGTTTTTTTAAATAAAAAGCTTTACTGTCACCTACATTACAGCGCCCATCTCCTTATGTAGGAGATAGGGCACTTATAATGTGGTTACAGAGTCTCTTTAAGTAGCCATGGCAACACGTCCCTCCGTCATCCTGCAGGCCGGCCTCCTGGGATGACGTTTTATCCCAGGTGACTGCTGCAACCTGTGATTGGCATGAAACATAATCCCAGGAGGCCGGCTTGGACGAAGAAGCACAGAATTTTGGGTAAGTATAAGATTTCACAAAAAAAATTCACAATAAGAATCGCAACTTTTCCGCTACAAAAAACCCGCGAGGTCTGCTATTTCCCCTTGAAAAAGCCGTATATTTTGAAACGTGCGTCTTGGCGCTTTCTCATCTTTGGGCCATTTGACTATACCCCACATCTATGGCATGCTTTGTGCTTTGTTATTTAAACTTTTCTAACACTTCTGGACGTTTGATACACGTTGTCCATTAGGCTAGCTGCTATCGATTATTATTTCAGGTCACACCCTTTTTGTCTGTGACCACACTTTTGTTATATGCTGATGATTTGTCTTTTTGAGAATCTACACAGTAAATATTTACCTGCTAATGTAGCTATGCAGCATGTACCCAGTTGAAAATTGCTTGCATATTGAGTCATGTTAATGCCTGCTCTATTTTAATGAAAAATACGCAGTTTGCACTGTGCATGTACACCGCGTTCCAAATTATTATGCAAATGTTATTTTTCGCTGGTTTTCCTAAATAGTCGATGCAAATGACAGTCAGTATAATCTTCAAGCCATCAACCGTTGGAGTATAATGCAAATTTTATTGAACAAATCTCCTAATGATAACAGATTTTTTTTTAGAAGTAAAAAATTCAAAATGCACTGTTTCAAATTATTATGCACAACAGAGATCAAAACATTTTAAATGTTGTAAAGAGAACTAAAATGGTAATTTGTTAAATTTGCAGCATCAGGAGGTCATATTTACAGAAATCAAAAGCTCTTTCAATCAAAAAAAAACTTAGTAGGCCAAGTTACATGTTAACATAGGACTCCTTCTTTGATATCACCTTCGCAATTCTTGCATCCATTGAATTTGTGAGTATTTGGACAGTTTCTGCTTGAATATCTTTGCAGGATGTCAGAATAGCCTCCCAGAGCTTCTGTTTTCATGTGAACTGCCTCCCACCCCCATAGATATTTTGCTTGAGGATGCTCCAAAGGTTCTCAATAGGGTTGAGGTCAGGGGAACATGGGGAGCAAAACCATGAGTTTCTCTGCTTTTTTGCCCATAGCAGCCAATGACAAAGAGGTATTATATGCAACATGAGATGGTGCATTGTCATGCATGAAGATAATTTTGCTACGGAAGGCACAGTTCTTCTTTTTGTACCACGGAAGAAAGTGGTCAGTCATAAACTCTACGTACTTTGCAGAGTTAATTTTCACACCGTCAGGGACCCTAAAGGGGCCTACCAGCTCTCTCCCCATGATTCCAGCCCAAAACATGACTCCGCCACCTCCTTGTTGATGTCGCAGCCTTGTTGGGACATGGTGGCCATTCACCAACCATCCACTACTCCATCCATCTGGACCATCCAGGTTTGCACGGCACTCATCAGTAAACAAAACGGTTTGAAAATTAGTCTTCATGTATTTCTGAGCCCACTGCAACCGTTTCTGCTTGTGTTCATTGTTTAGGGGTGGCCGAATAATAGCTTTATACACGCTTGCAAACCTCTGGAGGATCCTACACCTTGAGGTTCGCGGGACTCTTGAGGCACCAGCAGCTTCAAATACCTGTTTGCTGCTTTGCAATGGCATTTTAGCAGCTGATCTCCTAATCCTATTAATTTGTCTAGATATAGAGAATAAACCTAAAAGCACTCCAAAGATACTCGACTGAGTTGATTTTCAAGGAAGAATTATTTATTTTCATTCGTTCCAAAGTGGTAATTTGTACACAACAGAATTTTATAGATGCAAGCGATAAGTGTTTTGACGTTTCGGACCATCCAAGGCCTTTCTCACACTCGCTGCATATAGTTCTGGAGGGCTGTGGTGAAGAGGTATAATTAAGCAATGGCGTCTGCCATTAATTTGTCTGGCAGAAACCTTCCTCAGTATGCCTTTATCTGAACGAACCCGTCTGTGCTCTGAATCAGCCACAAATCTTTTCACAGTACGATGATCACGCTTACGTTTTCTTGAAATATCCAATGTTTTCATACCTTGTCCAAGGTACTGCACTATTTCACGCTTTTCGGCAGCAGAGAGATCCTTTTTCTTTCCCATATTGCTTGAAACCTGTGGCCTGCTTAATAATGTGGAACGTCCTTCTTAAGTAGTTTTCCTTTGATTGGGCACACCTGGCAAACTAATTATCACAGGTGTCTGAGATTGATTACAATGATCCAAAGAGCCCTAAGACACAATACCATCCATGAGTTTAATTGAAAAACTAATAATTAAATGTTTATGACACTTAAATCCAATGTGCATAATAATTTGGAACACGGTGTATGTATTCATTATTATTTTTTGTGGTGCTACGCTATTACATATATGGTCCTTATACAGATCTTGCTTTAGATCTTCTGGAGTTTTTTTTATATGTCCTCATCTTTTAATTGTTAGAATAAAATTGATATTTTCTATTTTTCAATATTAGTAGTGTCTGACTCCTCTTTCTCAGTGTTAATACATGATATTTTGGAGTCTCTATTTCTGTACGCTTTTGAACTTTGGAGGTGTTTAACATTCCGTTGGTATCACCTAGCCATTAAGCTGTCCTGTGAGATTTGTGTTGGCTTGAAGATCTGCTATTTGTTGCGGGTTTTACCTCTCCATTGAATTCAATGGGGAGAATCGGCAACAACAAAAAGCCGCGATTACGCAAATACAATTGACATGCTGCGGATTAAAAAAATGCTTCGCAGGTACATTTCTGAGCGGTTTTTCTGCTTCTCATTTACGCAGCATGTAGATGTGATTTGTTCAAATCTCATCCACTTTGCTGCTTCTGTATGATGCTGCAAATTTTCCGCAACAAATTGAGTTGCAGAAAATCTGCAGTAATTACGCTATGTGTGAACTTACCGTGTGTCAGCAGCAGGGCCGGCCTTTGGGGTGTGCGACATGCGCCATTGCACTGCACTGACTCCCTTCCCTTGCTTGTTTCAGAAGTGCCTGGGCCTGGCGACTCAGAAGCCGCCTTTCCACTTGGGCGCTTCTTCAATCAGTGGCGTCGCTACCGCTGTAGCAGTCATAGCGGCTGCTAGCGGCAACACCGGGCATGAGGGCGCCCGTGCCCCCATAGCTGGCGGGGCTGTTAGCAGCCGCTGCAGCTGCTACAGCAGTAGTGACGCCACTATAGCAGAGCAGTGAGGTATCTTCCTGCTCTGTTATCTGCTAGCGCCACTGTAGCTCCCTGAAGGAGCGGAATCCCCGTGTGGTCGAGGATTCTGCTCCAGGAAGGAGCGCTTGATATCTCTGTCCATATATGGACAGTGACGTCAGGGGCTTCTCCTGGAGTGGAATCCCCGGTCACAGCGTCGGCAACGCTGTGGACAGGCATTCCGCTTCAGGAGTTGCCCCTGATGTCACTGTCCATATATGGACAGAGACATCAAGCGTAGCGCTCCAGGAGCGAAATCCTCTGCCACAGGGGGATTCCGCCCCTTCTGTGAGCTACAGTGGCACTATCTACAGGAAGGGTCGGTGCTATCTACAAGGGCTGTGGGCTGTGTGGCACTACCTACAAGGGGGCTGTGTGGCACTACCTACAAGAGAGCTGTTTGGCACTACCTACAAGGGGGCTGTGTGGCACTACCTACAAGGGGGCTGTGTGGCACTACCTTCAAGGGGGCTGTGTGGCACTACATACAAGGGGTCTGTGTGGCACTACATACAAGGGGGCTGTGTGGCACTACCTACAGGGGGCTTAGTGACACTACATACAAGGGGTCTGTGTGGCACTACATACAAGGGGTCTGTGTGGCACTACCTACAAGGGGGCTGTGTGGCACTACCTACAGGGGGCTGTGTGGCACTACCTACAAGGGGCTGTATGGCACAATCTAAAGGAGGGCACTATCTACAAAGGGGGGCACTATCTACAAGGGTGGGGGGGCTGTGTGGCAGCCAGGGGAGGGGGCATTATACTATGTGGGGGCCACTAAGCGGACATTATACCGTGTAATGGTACTACAGGGGGCAATATACTGTGTTTTTGCACTTAGGGGGCAAGGATCCATTGCCTTCGGATTCTGTTAAGTTTCTCACCAGAGATTGGGGAGTAACACACCCTAATAATGGTCATAATAATGAGAATTTCATGATCCACATCATAAAAGCTGGTGATGTAACAGGAGACTCTGGTACCGATTTTGGTTTAGGCCCGGAAGCCTCAAGTCTTTGTATTAAAGCAAACCTTATCTTAATGTTTGAAGATTTTCTGTTTTGTAAAATGGAATACTTTAGATTTTACAGCTACATATTTACAGCATACAATTGCGCCCATAGAGATAATGAATGAGTATTCTGTTAAAAGCTCTCACTTTGATAGCCAAACTAAGAGTCACTGACCCGGGTGGAATGAGCTGAAGACTGTGAACTTTCTGTGTCAGGATCTTATTGGCACTAGCTAAACTGGGAAGACCAGGATTCCCTGGTCTTCACCCTTAACCCACTCACAGGTGGATGAACTCTGCTGAAGGGAAATCCCTAAGAGTGGTTTTCGATTAGTGGCAGCAGAAGATACTGGATGTAAGGACCCATTCACACGAATGTGCTTTTACGGCCGCAATTCCCCCGAAAATCCACGGGAGAATTACGGCCCCATTCATTCCTATGGGGACATGCACACGACCCTGGTTTCCACGGTCCGTGCATGGCCCTGGAGCCCGGACCGCAGAAAGAACGGGCAAGCCTTATTACGGCAGTGTTCTCATTGAAAATAATGGCCGCATCCATGTGCACAGCCCACGATTTGCGGGCCGCTCGTGGCTGACACTCCGTGACCGCCCGACCCGAAAATCACGGCCATGCACATGGCTACGGTCGTGTACATGAGGCCTTATCATATGATAGCCGGGGTCAAACCAGGAGATTGAACCACACTTAAGTGACAAACCAAAAGAAAATACAAAAGCCAGACGTTAGGCCTCATGCACACGACCGTAGCCATGTGCATGGCCGTGATTTTTGGGTCGGCCAGCCACGGAGTGCCAGCCGCGAGCCGCCCGCAAATCACGGGCTGTGCACATGGTCGTGGCCATTATTTTCAATGAACCCGGACCACAGAACACGGCCATAATAAGGCTTGCCCGTTCTTTCTGCGATCCGGACTCCAGGGCCATGCACAGACCGTGGAAACAACGGTTGTGTGCATGGCCCCATAGGAATGAATAGGGCCGCAATTCTCCCGTGGATTTTCGGGGGAATTGCGGCCGCAAAAGCACGTTCGGAATGCATGGGGCCTTATGATACCGAAACATCTGAACAATGGCTAGAGACTGGGAAAAACAGGGCCCCATGCACACGACCGTATCCGCAAATACTGACCGTAAATACGGTTCCGTATTGCTTTATAATCATCACCAAATCATCAGCAACGTACCCATTTCTGCTGAATGGTATCAGTAAATACGGTCTGTAGTGCATCCGTATTGCATCCGTACATACGGATCCGCAAAACAAAGAGGCCTGGTTGATGGGAAATTCCCTTTGTGTTGCTTAGCAACATGCTCCATAATTCCCGACACAGTTCTGCAGCACGGACACTCATCCATAGCGATACAGAAAGGTGTCCGCGTTCAAGGGAAGTAAATGGGTCCGTTATTGCGGACCGCAATTGCAGTCTGCAAAAACTGAGTTTTTTTACGGTCATGTGCATGGGGCTGCGAAATCCCCTTTGTATCACTTAGCAACACTTCTGTATTTGCGGATGGATATCCGTATTTGCGGACGCACCTCCGTAGCCATCCTCAATTTTGGCTTCCCCCATAGACTTCTATTGAGGAGTCCGTGCCGCAATTGCGGACCAAGAACAGACATGCTCCATAATTCCCGGCACAGTTCTGCGGCAGGGACACTTATCCGTAGCGATACGGAAATATGTCGGCGTTCAATGGAAGTGAATGGGTCAGTTTTTGCGGACTGCAATTGCGTTCCTCAAAAACGGAGGTTTTTTACGGTCGTGTGCATGGGGCCTTATAATGTCATAATAAAGGGTCAAAGGTGAAGCGTTACATTGCCATGGCAACACAATGCAGCAGAAGTCAAGAGGCAGTTGAAGCAACATGGCCAGATAGGAGAAATGTTTTATGCAGGAGCATAGTCCTCAGAACGAGCAGAGCTGCACTCGAGCGAGGAGCGGTAAGACTGAGTGACATCACCAAAGCTTATTTCTGATGTAAAAAGGTCACATGACCACTTTATTAAAGCTGTGAAGCAGCAGTGCTTGGTAAAATGTATCATGATATTTTAGTTAATAATAAATAGTTTATACCAATTTGGAGTTACTTTAGGTATTTTACTGAACAGCTGTCATTACAGGAAAATACCTCCATAATACGACATTTTATGGAAGATGCAAACCATTTTTATATTTCTGAATTCCATATATAGTGCTTTAAGCATACTGTATTACGTCCATGCTGAATCCCATGCAACCACTTACCTATAGTCCTCTGTAGCGACATTGGGTGTTTGCACGGGAAGAAGCATTATGCTTTAGGTAAATTCATCTAATCTCCGGAGAAGTGGACTCCATAGGAACACCTTTTTTGGTATTTTGTAATGTTTTTAATGCACTTTATATAAAAGGTTCCTACAGTTGCTCTAGACTTGTTATAGCTTCATTATCGTGAAATATGGAAACCTTGGCTTAGGGAGCAACCATACAAACTAACCAATACGTTTATGGCTCTGATAACCGAAAGAAACCAAAATGCCCTTTAACAAATTTTTAATATTGCAGTCTATAGGAAAGCACTCAGTAACTGTCACACTTTTAATCCAGATAGGCAAAATTTCTCATAAAGTAATATAAAATGTAATTTTGACTTTAAAGCAAGTTTCATGACAAAAAGCTACTGAAATAAGAGGTGTGGGGGTAGTTGTACAGCTAGAATTGCCAGTGACATGATATTACAAGGTAAGACTAGTGTTGACTTTGCTTTGGGAGTTACATGATACCATTTGTAACGTAACCCAAGAAAACAATATGGGCACTGCTGTATTTTCTTAAGGCAGATGCCTTAAGACGAAGATATGTTCTTTATGCCATATAAAAAACATTAGTACTTAAAATACAATTCATCCATGCAGTTTACGACTCGTACCATCCCTTTTGTTTCTAGGAAGAGACAGTATAACCGGAAGCTCCATGAGATTCCACAGGGATGATTCCCCCAGACACAGTTGGTGGTGACACATGTAACAGATGTCATGCTGTTTCATTGGCCTGCAAAATATGTTGTGGACTGTAAAATGAACTCAGTGGCTCATGACATGAAATTAATAAATTAACTATTAACAACCATTCTTATTTTAGTACTGACTTGATACTATGTTGACAATGGACAAGGAATTTGCTGGATAAGCTAGAATAATTCCCCAAAATCCTGTACGGCTTAAATAACAGCCAGCACAAATCTTTCGCAGGCATTGATAATTAGCAGCTAAACTTAGCCTAAAGCACATCGTAGCGATATGCTGTTACTGTAACGTGCTATTGTGGAATTCCTTATGTTGTCTCACTTATCTACAGTCATTGAGCAGACCAACAAGACATGTTGTCGGTGAACCTGCCCTCCACACGAGGCAATGGTCTGTATTTTAAACTTGGTGTATGGAAACTATTTTTGACACAAAGTTCTTTCTTTTAGGTGTATACAAGTGGTGGGTAAAATATTAGCTGTATGACATCTAGAAGAAAGAGGGTCCCTGAAAAACGGCAGCTTTTTTTATGGTAGTTGGAAATCTTTCCTCTGTGTGAAACAGTTGTCAACCTTTTCAATGGTGTTTAAAATTTTGCACATTTTTATTAAATATTTAACAAAAAATAACATTGATGTTTATAGAACAGGAGCAAACCTGTCACGATTCTGGGGTATGTGGACCCACTAGGCTGCTCCTCCGTAGCGTTGTGGCAGCTGACCAAACAACAGTCAATGGAAACTCTAAGCACAAGAGTATAACCAGTATGAGAGTCCAGACAGACACGAGATGTAGCCGATGCTTTTGCACAGATGATTTGTGGCACAGATTATGCTTGGCGTGGCAGATGATGCTTGGCATGGCAGATTACAATGGATATGGCAGATGACACAGGACGTGGTAGATGACACTGGACGTGGCAGATGACTCAAACACTAGACTTCAGCTCAGGGGCAAACACAGTTACTGGATACAGGATACGGGAAGCAGGATACAGGAACACTGGGAATAGAAAACACAAGGAGAGCAGCACTTATAGGCTCATAGCCTTATTTGTAATTCCTTGGGTGCAAGCCTTTGGACCCCAATCCCTGGTTCCATATATAGAAAAACAAAGAAAGGCAGCACTCCACATGTGGAGTGCTGCCTTCCTTTATTTTTCAACACTGGGAATAGGATACAACTAAGGGACCATTTGCTTAACTAACATGGGAAGACAACAACAATGCTCAAGCAAGGAGGTAGAGGTGATCAGGGGATTGGGTAGGGAACAATTTACTGGTGCATGCGCTGGCCCTTTAATACCTGGGACAAGTGCGCGCACCCTAGAAACCACAGACAGACATAGCAGCCGCAAGTGCTGGCGTCTCCTGGGAGGGAGGCGTCGTCATGTTCTCTGAGTCCTGCGGTCGTAAGTAAGTACAGTGTGCCGGCGGTCAGCGACCTCGGGCATAATAACACCTTTGGTGATGTGTTCAATTCATGATTACTGTATACTTGAGTTGGTGATCTGTTTTCCTGCAAAAAGACTGTTAAGAATGACTCCTCAATTTTTTTTTACTGCTGATTATACTATTTATAGTAGGTATGGACATAAATTGTATCATTCATTGGTTGCCATCAATGTAGTGTATTAAGCAACTAAATAATTTTGATGTGCATATCCACCAGAATTAGCCATTTTGTGCAGTTATTGTTTCTTTTTCTTTTTTTCAAGACATAATTTAATACTTGGAAAGTCTAAATGGTCGCAAGACAGTAAAAACTGTAAGGGTATGTTCACACGCTAGCTGGCTTTTACGGCTGAAATGACAGCCTGTTTTCAGAAGAAAACAGCTGCCTCGTTTCAGCCGTAAATGCTCCTCCTCGTAATATACGAGGCGTCTGTGACGCTCGTATATCTTGAGCTGCTCTTCATTAAGTTCAATGAAGAACGGCTCAAATTACGTTGCAAAGAAGTGCCCTGCACTTCTTTGCCGAGGCAGTCAATTTACGCGTCGTCGTTTGACAGCTGTCAAACGACGACGCGTAAATTACAGGTCGTCTGCACAATACGTCGGCAAACCCATTCAAATGAATGGGCAGATGTTTGCCGACGTATTGTAGCCCTATTTTCAGACGTAAAATGAGGCATATTACGCCTCGTTTACATCTGAAAATAGGTCGTGTGAACCCAGCCTCAATATGAGAACAGAACAGAATATTTTCGAAACACTTTCAAGAAAAAATAGAACGTCAACGATAAGGCCAGTTTGGATGAATTTAACAAATCTCATGGTGTCAGCTCTGTCATTTCTGGTTATGTGGCCTGTTCTTATTATACATGGCAGCAAAATTCAAAGTCCATTTGCTAGTTATAAAAAACCTATCATACTATCCAAGGTTATACCTTAGCATTAGCCTCTATGACTGCTACAATTGCCTTGGACAAGGGAGGCCTAGTTCGGATTTGCTACTTCCCAATGGGCAGAGTACAGGGCCTCTTTCTCCCCAACCACTTCAACTTAAACCAAGGTAAGGTCCTCTTACTGTCCACTTACGTATAGTGCATCCTATGTACATTGGACTGCTTATTGGAGTACAGCTATTGCAGCTGATATGGTCCCAGTGCAAATTGAATCTTTTGCAGATTTTATATTTTAAGTTGTTGGTCTGTACCAGTGTATCCCACATGAATGTTACTCACAAAGTAGAAAGCACTAGGATGCTTTCTTCTCAGTGATACTCCACTCTTCTCAGTTACAATCTATGCAGATGAATTGTTCTTAGTAAATTACAATGAAATTTTTTTACGCAAAACAATCACAGTACAAAAGTTATTGGCTATGACGAAGCCAATAAAAACAATTAAGGCTATGTTCACACTTGCCTTGTGTTTTTTTGTTTATTCCATGAATGTTTTGCTATTCTTCCTGTCAAATTTCACCGAACGGAGCCCCTGACAGCAATGTAAACAGAGTTTTAAACTGGTCATACATTTCAGATAGCTTTTGGCCGAACACTCCCCCCATACATGCACACTTGAATACATGCACACTCGAATACATGCACACAACCAAACCTGCATACATTGTCAGTAGGAAGAAGGAGTAAAGCCGCTGACAGACTCCTAGTAGTGGCTTATCTCTTTGCAAACAAGAGGATCGGGCATGTTGGAATCCAACATGTCTGGCCCCTCTCTCCCATGACATCTGACATCGGGGGAGTCGGGACACCGCCATACATACATGCATACATTAGATGGTCGGCTCATCCTGCTGAAATCGGTGGGTTCAACCCACATACATCTAATGTGTATGGCCACCTTTACCCTAATATGATAAGATTGTGCTTAAAGGAGTTGGCCACTTTATATAAAAAGAATCTGAAAATGCAATAAACTATAAATGAATAAATAAGCAAACACCACTTATCTTGATATCATCCCCTGCTGTGCAAATAAAGGCCCCCCGATGCCCATGTCTGTGCTGTAAAAACAATCTTGATGCATCCATGTGATACAAGATGGCAGCAGTCATGTGGATAAATCACGTGACCATTTCCTTGGCTGTCCCCGGCTGCCCTCCCTTCTGCGCAGGCGCTGAGCAGTAGCTAAGCGCGTTTAGCGCACACATAGATAAAACAATCAGAATCTCCTGTATTTGCACATGCGCTGTACATGCCCAGCTACTGTTCAGCGCCTGCGCAGAACTGGAATCAGCCGAGCATAGCCGAGGAAGCGGTCACTTGATTTATCCACATGACAGCCGCCACTTTACATCGTACGGACACAGCCAGATTGTTTACACAGCACTGAAATGGGCAGCTGGGGGCCTTTGTTTGCACAGCGTATAAGGGGGGGGGGGGGGGGTGATATTAACATACGAGGTATCTTTTGCAGTTTATTTCCTTTTCTGATTTTTTTTCCAGAAAGTAGCCATCCCTTTTAATAATATATTGCATTACTTATCTTGTACTGTTGCTGAGTAATAGTCTATATCGTAGTCCAAAAACGTATTCACAATTCAGCTGATCAGCACGGAAAGTCAACAAGCTTGTACCCTTGACATATTCTTAACAGTTTAGCTGAACTTCTATAATGCAGTGGAGCAATTAGTTTTTCCTATTTCATATTACAATACAGACCTAGATGTAAAGACTGGACTTCCAGAAAATAAAATCACCAGAGCAAGCAAGGAATGCTGGTGAGATTACAGCTCTAAAACCTGAAGAATTGTGAATGCAGCTTTGGACTATAATACAGTCTGTAGCTTAGAATCAGTACAAGTAAAACAATGCAATGTATTTACAGTTACTCAACTTTTCATGAGGAAATTCTAAATGTAATCTGTAAAATAGTGTTCAAAGATAGACATTGAACTTGAACATATATCTTCTAAGTGATTTAATTAATTTCTTATTACTAACATGCAATACAAATACCTATCCAATTTAAAGTTAATTTATGTTTAAGAAACTGAAAGATGTTGTGCACGCAGTCGCTGACCACTGGCACGTCCTACTTGCCAGCAGCCCGACCGCAAGACTGTGTCTTCATGCAGGCATCTCCCTCCCCAGAAATGGCAACACACGCGGCTGCAGCTCTCTCCTGTGTACCATAGGGTGCGCGTATGCGCTCACTCCCGGTCCTAAAGGGCCAGCGCGCGCACCTGTCTAAAGTTCCCCAGCCAAACCAGTTACACCCTGGACTTTAAAAAGGGCTCCGCCCTTTCTCTCCTTGCCTGAGCGTTGTTTGTATTCCTGTGTTAGGCCTCATTTACACGAGTGTAATATACGCGCGTGTGACGCGCGTGCTTTTCACGCGTGTCGTACGCACCTATATTACTCTATGGGGCAGTGCAGACAATGCGTGAATTTTGCGCAGCGCGAGTGCGTTGCGTAAAACTCACAACATGGTCTATAATCGTGCATTTTTCGCGCATCACGCACCCATTGAAGTCAATGGGTGCGTGAAAACCACGAAGTTCGCACGGAAGCACTTCCGTGCGAACTGCGTGATTCGCGCAAGAGCTGTCAAACTGAATGTAAACAGAAAAGCACCACGTGCTTTTCTGTTTACAAACATCCGAACTGAGTGTCTTAGAGATGAGCGAACCGAACTTCACCGGGTTCGGCCGAACTCGTTTTGACCGAACCCGGCAGGAGACAGTCACTGTCCAGGGTGCTGAAAGAGTTAAACTGGTTCAGCACCCTGGACAGTGACTTCCGATCCCAATATACGTGAACGTGTAAAAAAAAAAAAAGTTCTGACTTACCGATAACTCCCGGCTTCTTCCTCCAGTCTGACCTCCCGGGATGACAATTCAGTCCAAGTGACAGCTGCAGCCAATCACAAGCCAAGCACAGGCTGCAGCGGTCACATGGACTGCCGCGTCATCCAGGGAGGTGGGGCCAGATGTCAAGAGAGGCGCGTCACCAAGGACGCGTCACCAAGGTAACGGCCGGGAAGTTCTCGGTAAGTACGAACCTCTTTTTTTTTAAACGGGTTACTTGATATGGTGATCGGAATTCACTGTCGAGGGTGCTGAAAGAGTTACTGCCGATCAGTTGACTCTTTCAGCACCCTGGACAGTGACTGACGTCAACTAGCCTCATCTCTATGAAAATCACGCAGCCGCGCATCATACACTGATGACACACGGAGCTGTCAAGTGCCTTTTGCGCACGCAAAACGCTGCATTTTTTTGCGTGCGCAAAACGCACACGCTCGTGTAAATGAGGCCTTAGTCTGTGCAAATGGTCCTTTAGTTGTACCCCAGTGTTCAAGTATTGTGCTTCACGTATCCTGTATCCTGTTGCTGTGTTTGTTCCTGAGCCTAAGCCTATTGTTAGAGTTGTGTATGCCTCATCTGCCACGTCTGGTGCCATCTGCCACATCTGGTACCACCTGCCACGTCTGGTGCCTTCTGCCACGTCTGGCGTCATCTGCCACGTCTGGCATCATCTGCCACGTGTAGTGTCATCTGCCACGTCCAGTGTAATCTGCTTCACCAAGCATCATATGTGCCTGCTTTACCACGTGTCTGCTACTTCAAATATCTGCCTGATCATCTACCCAGGTACTCATATCCGAGAGACTGTTATTGACTGTTGTTTGGCCAGCTGCTTCTCTGCTACGGTGGAGCGGCCCAATTTGTCCACACGCAGTCCTACAACTGTGACAAAAGACCTAGCATTTTTCATCGTTATGGTAACTAACTGAAGAACTGAAATAATTCTTTCAATGTTTTTCTGGAATATCTGAAATAAAAAATTAATAATAGGATGGTAGCAAGAGAATATTTCATACATGGCACTTAGTAAAAAATAAACTGAAAATTAAAGGAGTACAGAAAAAAGTGATGATGCAGATTTATTGAAAAGATGCTGGATATTTCATATGCTGAGTCAATCATAATCGGAGGAGGAGCATTACTTTAAAGAGACATGCAACATAATTCACTTATTTTCTTCATTTTCTCAAATGTCATATTTTCAATGTGCTGTATTGATATGTTATGCCTCATAAATTTGGCACTATGCAAAATAATTTGACTAATTAGGATTTGCACTCAATTGGTGATAATAAACAAGTATACATTTTTAGCCAGACATACTGCATATGGAAACAGGTTTATTTAGCCTTTAAAATAACACATTTAAATTGTGTTATCTGCTTTAACCTAAAATGTAAATGTGTAATTTCTGCTGCGTGGTTGGACATATATATCTTTTTTTTTAAATGTATGTATTTTTATTTTTTCCAAACATTACAGACAAGTGAACAAAAATTCAACAATTCAACAACATGTCCCATGGCAATAGCATCTCTGAACACTTATATCATTATTTTGCATAGAATATAATATTCAATTTGTATAAATTACTTCAAAGGATCCTAGTTGGAACAAGGACAGAATTAGAGATTTTACCCCAAAGACAAAGGGAAAAAGTGTCAATATTCATAGGACATGTAACACACTAAATAAACCATAAAGAAGGGGGAATGGAAGGATAGAGGGGAAGGGTGGGGAAGAGGATGGACACGTGTATCCCACATCGGTAGCACGATTCCACACAGATACTTAAGAAATCATATCATGATTGGTGTAACACCAGACAGCTGATGTTCCAGATACCAAGTTGTGGAGCCAAAGTATGCAATTCGTTTTTGTTTTATATGAAGTGGTAAGAGAGGTATAAAGTTCTACCACAACTTAAAAAAAACTTCCGTTTCGTGCTCTTTTCGAAGGGAGGTTTCCACCCAATCCATTCGGAAAAGATAAGATATTTTTTCTAGGAAAATATTATGTGTGGGGGGTGTATTAATTATCCAAACCTGGAGAATCGCCTTCCTAGCAGCCGCAGAGACATAGTATAACAATTTTTTGTGATGTTTCGGGATAAAGAGCATGGAAGGTGGCAATATCCCAAAGAGACCCCACTTTTGGGCTGAGGGGCATTGTATGGACAGGGTGTTTGACACAAAATATAAAATCTTTCAGCAAAAGTCAACAATAGTTGGGCATAACCAGAGACTATGTAATAAGTCTGCATGCGATGCTCCACAATTAAACATGAATGGTAAGGGGATTTACCCATGAGAAAGCCTCTATAAGGGGACACATAAGCCCTATGAGCTATTTTAAAAGACATCTCCCAGTACATGGCTGATGGGAGGTATTTTGCAGCCGTAGTTACAGATGATAGATCAAATAACTCATGACGATATCCTAAGTGGTCAACCCAGTAAGATACACGCAATCTCGATTTAGCGTAGTCCAATGGCTGTCTTAAAACTTTATCACACAACCCCCCCCCCCCTTGTAGATAGTGCCTTTTTTACAGCCCCCCCTGTAGATAACGCCATACAGCCCCCCTGTAGATAACGCCATACAGCCCCCCCCTGTAGATAACGCCATACAGCCCCCTTTGTAGATATCTACAAAGGGGGACTGTATGGCGTTATCTACAGGAGGGCTGTGTGGCGTTATCTACAGGGAGAGGGCTGTATGGCGTTATCTACAAGGGGGACTGTGTGGCGTTATCTACAGGGGGGCTGTGTGGCGTTATCTACAGGGGGGCTGTGTGGCGTTATCTACAGGGAGAGGACTGTATGGCGTTATCTACAGGGAGGACTGTGTGGCGTTATCTACAGGGGGGACTGTGTGGCATTATCTACAGGGGGGACTGTGTGTCGTTATCTACAGGGGGGACTGTGTGGCGTTATCTACAGGGGGGACTGTGTGGCGTTATCTACAGGGAGAGGGCTGTATGGCGTTATCTACAGGGGGGACTGTGTGGCGTTATCTACAGGGGGGATTGTGTGGCGTTATCTACAGGGGGGACTGTGTGGCATTATCTACAGGGGGATTGTGTGGCGTTATCTACAGGGGGGACTGTGTGGCATTATCTACAGGGGGGACTGTGTGGCGTTATCTACAGGGGGGACTGTGTGGCGTTATCTACAGGGGGGACTGTGTGGCATTCTCTACAGAGGGGGTTGTATGGCGCTAACGCCATACAGCGCCCACTGTAGAGAACGTCATACAGCCCCCCCTGCAGGGAACGCCATACAGCGCCCCCCCCCTGCAGGGAATGCCATACAGCGCCCCTCCCCCTGCAGAGAACGCCATACAGCGCCCCCCCCTGCAGGGAATGCCATACAGCGTCCCACCCCCTGCAGGGAACGCCATACAGCGTCCCCAACCCCCCAAAAAAATGCGACCTACAGTGTTGTTGTGTCCTACAAATAACATGCATCCAATATCCACAGGATAGGGGATACATGTGCGATCGCTAGCATTGATAGGGAGAACAGGGGACTGAAAGTCCCCCCAAGTACTCCATGACTAACCACTGACTTCCGGCGTCTGTGTCGGCAGCTCAATAAAAATGAAAGGAGCGCTGGTCACGCATGCGCACAAGCGCGACCGGCGATCCATTCATTTCCACGGAGCTGCCGACACAGAACCCGGAAGTCCGAGGTTTGTGAATTGTGATGGAGAACTTCAGGGGACTTTCAGTCCCCCGTTCTCCCTATCAATGCCAGCGAGCACACATGTATCCCCTATCCTGTGGATAGGGGATACATGTATTTTGTTTAATGGCAGAGCGGGGAGATACCTCCCTGCTCTGCCGTAGTGATCAGTGGCGTACCGCTGTAGCAGCCATAGCGGCTGCTAGCGGAGCCTGCGGCCAATGTGGGGGCTCATGCCGCGGGCCCCGTAGCAGCCGTAGCAGTAGTTACGCCACTGGTAGGTAGTGATTAGTCTTTTTCGGCATTGGTGAGATGGAGTTAAGTGACAGAAGAAGTCATCCCAGTCTTGATCTTGTAAGTGTCTAATGACCTTGTGAGCATAACTGCAGGCCTGCATGGGACATATATATCTTTAACAATTTTCCTCTTTTATTTGCTTTGTTCACTGGGCATTTTGCTTTGCATACTTGCCTTGTGCCCATTCAGCCAAAAAAACATTTGTAAGGTCAGACACTGATGTCAGATGACAAGGTCTGGCTTGCAACCGATGTTCCGATTTATCCCAAAGGAGTTCGATGGGGTTGAGGTCAGGGCTCTGTGAAGACCACTTGAGTTTCTCCTCACCAAGCACGTCATACTATGTCTTTGTGGGCCTTGCTTCGTGCACTGGGGCACAGTCATCCTGGAATAGGAAAGGGTCTACTCCAAAATGTTGCCACAAAGTTTGAAGCATACAAATGTCTAAAGTGTCTTGGTATGCTGTAGTATTAACTTTACCCATCACAGGAAATAAGGGACCTAACCCAAACCCTGAAGAACAGCCCTAACAATTATCTCTCCCTCACTAAATTTTACAGTAGACATTATGCATTCCAGCAGGTAACGTTCTCCTGGCGCCTGCAAAACTTGGATTTGTACATCAGACTGCCAGATAGTAAATGTGATTCATCCCCCCATAGAAAATGTTTCCACTGCTCCAGATTCCAGTGGTGGTGTGCTTCACACCACTCCAGCCACTTGGCATTGCGCATGGTGATCTTAGGCTTGTGAGCAGCTGCTCGAACCATGGAAACCCCTTTCATGAAGCTGTTGATGCACCGTTCTATTGCTTGTCACTTCCAGAGGCAATTTGAAACTCTATAGTGAGTGATAAAATGAAGGATAGGGAACTTTTATGTGCCATGTGCTTTAGCACACAGTGGTCGCGTTCTGTAAGTTAGCGTGGTCTTCTGCTACGAGGCTGAGTTATTGTTACTCCTAAATGCTTCCATTTCACAATAATAGCACTTACATTTGACCAGGGTAGATCTAGAAGATCAGAAATGTCACAAACTGACTTGTGCCAAATCTGGCATCCTATAACACTGGCATGTTTATAGACACTAAGCTCTTCAGTACAAGTAAATGGGGGAGGAATTCTCCAGCTCACCGATCCTATGTCCGAGCCCGGACAGCGCGCGGATCCTTGTGGCGGCACACGATGAAGATCAAAGCAGAAAAAGAGAAACTTAATCCAGCGCTGGGTTTAAAAGGAAGTGATATTTCAACTTTATTCCAAATATATTAAAAAGTCCATAGACAAACCCATACTACCCATAAAAAGTAGTACAACCCATACTACTACTGCCAATGTATACAGAGGTGGTTCACACTGTATTGGCGCCCAAGGAAGGTGTTTAAGAATGTGCCACACAACTCTCAGTTCCTTTAGTTCAGCATGATAGTTGTCAGATTGCCAACCATTCATTTTATTGCTCTTCATTGCCCCTCTTCCCCACCATTCCCTAGCATTGTACCAATTCAAAGGCAGAACATTGTTTTTTAATCTTGATAGCACTCTAGGTGACCACCTAATTGTGTATACTTTATCTTAGCTCTAATAAGATTTTGCTGTATACTTGCAGTTAGGTGCTCTGTACAGAGAATAAAGCTCTGTGCACATATCAGAAATAAAATAGAGTAGGAAGACAGCTGACAGGTCTTCTTAATAATTACTATCTTTAGGATTCTTTCACACCTGCGTCAGGGCTCCGTTCAGGCGGTCCATCGGAGCTTTCAATCAGGGGAACCCATGAATGGAGTTCAAACTGAAACAAACGGAAACCTGTGGTTTCCATTTGCATCACCATTGATTTCAATGGTGACAGATCTGGTGCAAATGGTTTCCGTTTGTTAACGTTGTGTAAAGGTTCCGTCGTTTTGACGGAATCAATACCTTAGTCGGCTGCGCTGTTCATTCCGTAAAAAACGACGGAACCCTTATGACACGTAGGGTTCGTGGACCCACTGGGCCGTACCACCTTGGCGGTATGGCAGCTGGCCAACAGGGCGCAGGTCACAGTCTATAGTTTATATAGGGTACCTGTGGCAGCTCGGAAAGTAGCAAGGCAGGCTCGGCTGGGACTAGGCAGCGGGTAGACGTCAGGCGTGGAGTAGCAGGACTGGCATGGAATACCGCACAGCACGACTACAGCTCAGCACGGCACTTGACCAGGATAGTACGGGATACAGGATAGAGGATTCAGGAACAGGGAACACTGGGAACTGGGAAACACTAGGAGACCATTTGCTTAGACAAACTAGGATACGACAAACAACGCTCAGGAATCGAAGAAAGGGGCTGGGCCCCTCTTATAGTCCAGGGCACCAATGGGCTGATTACACATTAAAGTCCGGTGCACGCTCTGCCCCTTTAAAAGCGGGCAGGAGCATGCGCACGCACCCTACGGGACCCGGCCGAGGTGAGTGGAAGTTAACACTGGTGTCTCCTGAGGAGACTGGGGCCAGCGCTCGCAGACCCATGGATGTGGCTGTCAGGAGGAGAGTGAACCTGACGGCCCGCAGCCACGGACATGACACCTTACACAACGGTGACAAACGGAAACCATTTGCACAGGATCCGTAACAATTGAAATCAATGGTGATGCAAACGGAAACCTATGGTTTCTGTTTGTTTCAGTTTGGATTCCGTTTATGGGTTCCCCTGACGGAAAGCTCAGAAGGAACCCATGAACGGAGTCCCAACGCAGATGTGAACGAAGCCTTATGTGTATATGAAAAGGTTAGGCTTCGTTCACATCTGTGTTGGAGGCTCCATTAGGGGCCTCTCTCACAGATCCAGTCAAAAATGCCAGACAAAATAGCACAGCAAAATCCGGTAAAACGACAGACACCATGGCAGAAACCCGACGGAACCCATTCATGTCAATGGGTTCCTTCGGTGTCCGATGGTGTCTGTCATGTAACGGATCCGGTGCTCCCGGTATTTTTGTTGTTCAGCTCCTTTGACAGAGCAGAGCAACAGAAAATTTACACAAATGTGAATGAAGCCTTAGAGCATGTCCTGGTATTAAATGTATCATAGACTTGTAACACTGGGTATATACCATAACATTGTATTTACTAAACATACAATAGAGGCTTCTCTGTTTAAACTTACAACATAAGGTCTAATGTGATTGTTATGGAACAAACATGCTCTCCCTGCATCAGTGTTTTCAGAAAACAACCTGCTATGAAGCTGCATTGCCTATTTTCACAGCACGGGCATCATTCAGAAGACACTGCTTAGAAGACACCCACACGTATACAACTGTCACTAAGAAAATCACCCTAGCTGGACAAATGTAGTAAAGTGTTATACTGAAGAATATACACAACAAACTCTTTTCACATAATATTGACACATTATTGTGACCCTCTTAACCTTGTAGTCATGTGACAGATCACTATACTGGTTCTTGTTTATTTACCAGCCTTTCTCTAAAGATTGCATATATGAGAAAAAAGAATGTTGGAGGGGTGTTAAATTAGAACTTAAAGGGGTTGTCCAGGCACTGACAACTGATGACCTATCCACAGGATAGGTCATGAGTACTTGATTGGTGCGGGTCCGTTTTCCGAGCTGGGAGCAGATGGCTCCGACTATTGCATAGTGGCCGTGCTGCAGAGCAGCAACTCTACTCCTATTTACTTGAATATGAGGAGTGCTGCAGTACTGCAATTTGGCTGCTATTCTGTGACCGGTGCCATCTGCTTCCTGCACGGACGTCTGGTGCCCGGAGGCAGCCGGAGCAGCTGATAGGTGTGAGGTCCATGTGTCGGACCCCCACCAATCATATACTGATGGTATATCCTATGGAAAACTCATCAGTTGTCCGAGCCTGGACAACACCTGCCTCCGGGCACCGGATGTCCATGCTGGAAGCAGATGGCTCCGGACAGAGAATAGCGGCCGAACTGCAGTACTGTAGCCCTGCTCTTATTCAAGTAAATAGGAGCAGAGTTGCTGTTCTGCAGCACGGCCGCTATGCAGTGTACACGGCCGTTGTTGTAATGGGCGTCACACAGGCGTACTCTACGTTCGTCTGAATTCGGCCTAATGCTGAGGATTTTCCGCAACTAAATCCATTGCAGGAAATCTGCAGTATTTACACTACATATAAACTTACCCTTAAAGCAACTCTCCAGTCTCCACTTGACTCAGACTCGTTTACCTTAGTACACGTGCAGAAATTACCTCATGTTCATAATTTTGCTCACTGCTGGTTTAGTAATTTGTACTTCATAGTCATTCTGCCCTGACTGTAAAAAAAAACAACAACTCTCTATGCACTGATTTCCTGGTGAGCTGATATTAGACTTGTGTTTACACACAGCAGCCTGAGTCTGAGTAGGCCAAGCTGCAAGTTCAGTTTTTTCGGTGGAATCAATAGCGTAGTCAACTACGCTATTGATTCTGCCCAAAAACTAAACCTTACAGAACGGAGACAAACGGAAACCAATGCTATGCTTTCTGTTTGGTTTCCATTCATGTGTCCCTCCGACGGAAAGGTCTGACGGAACCCATGAACAGAACCTTGACCAGATGTGAACAAAGCATATGATGTGATACAGAATGTTGTCAACCTGCTCTACAAATTGCTGACTACCACACGCCAAAGTAGATTTACTATACACTAAACATTTTGTGATGCGCAACTTGATATATTGAATAAGAAATCTGCTCATGCCAAAGGGAATCTACCATCAATATGTTTGGAATGTGATATTTCTAATTTGAATGTTCTCTGTTACTGCCCAACCAAAAAATGTAGCCCTGAGGCTCTTATTCTGGTTTAACAAAACAGTGTGAAATCTAAATATGAGAAATGTATGTGTCTTATCTAATAAAGGTGACTCCATTACAGTATATACACAGTATTATCAATTATCATTTTGTTTTTCAGGATGCATGAAATATAAAAATAACTTCACCGTCTAAGCAGTTTTTTATATTTTTTCGATTTTGAGGGTACATACAGTAGTTTTTCCTAAAGGAAATTACTGTACAGTGCCGGGTATGAAGGACCTATTACCAGAGTAAGCTTTGTTAAGAAATTAAGCTAGTAAGGATAAGAGATTTCAGCTCTGGAGGCAGCAGAAATGTGAATGCACTGCTTTGGACAGTAATACAGGCAATAACTCAGGATCAATACAAGACAAGCAATGAGATGTAAGTGCTTAAGATTTAAAGTATATACATTCTATATGTAAAATGTAATACACTTTTATTTCGCTAGTAATTATACCAATACACTAATGGACAAATGTATTAGGACACCTACACATTACAACTACATGCCCTTCTAAATCCATAGGCATTAATATGAACTTAATCCCCCGTTGCAGATAATACAGCTTTCACTCTCCTGGGAAGACTTTCTACAAGGGTTTGGAGTGTGTTTGTAGGAATTATTGTCCATTCATCCAGAAGAGCCTTTGTGAGGTCAGACACTGATGTTGGAAATGAGGGCCTGGCTCGCAATCTGCATTCTAGTTTATCCCAAAAGTGTTCGATGGAGTTGAGGCCCCTGAGGCTGTCATATGCGGCCTGCGGGACATAGAGCCGTTAGTATAGGCTCTGCTCAGGGACTATGTGGAATCCCCTGCCATCGCTTTCCATATATGGACAGTGATGTCAGGGGCTTCCCCTGAGCCGGAGTCCTGGGCAGAGCGCTAGTATAGGCTCTTCTCCGGGACTCTGTGTAATCCCCTGACATCACTGTCCATATAAGGACAGTGATGTCTAGGGCTTCCACAGAGCCAGAGTCCTGAGCAGAGCGCTAGTATAGGCTCTGCTCCGGGACTCTGTGGAATCCCCCGACATCGCTGTCCGTATAAGGACAGTGATGTCTAGGGCTTCCACAAAGCCGGAGTCCTGAGCAGAGCGCTAGTATAGGCTCTGCTCCGGGAATCTGTGGAATCCCCCGACATCGCTGTCCATATAAGGACAGTGATGTCTAGGGCTTCCACAGAGCCGGAGTCATGCACAGAGCGCTAGTGTAGGCTCTGCTCCGGGACTCTGGGGAAGCCTCTGACATCACTGTCCATACATGGACAGTGATGTCAGGGGCTTCCCCAGAGTTGAAGTACCAGAGCAGAGAGCTACTAGCGCTCTGCCCGTTATTCCATCTCTGGGGTTGCCCTAAACATCTCTGTCCATATATGGACAGTGATGTCAGTAGCAGAGCTGGAATCCCAGGCAGAGTGTTAGAAGAGTCTTTGCTCCGGGACTCCAGTTCTGAGCAAGCCCCTGACATCAGTGTCCATATATGGACACTGATGTCAGTGGCTTCCCCAGAGTTCCGGAGCATAACCTATACTAATGCTCTGCTCTGGGACACCGACTCTGGGATTGCACTTCTAGAGGGAGTAATGAGGTCGGCAACGCTCTGGCTGGGGATTCCACTCCTAGAGGGAGCCCCAATGGAGCTATCTACTGGGGGTTTGTGTGGCACTATCTACAAGGGGTGTGTGTGGAATTATCTACAGAGGGCACTGTGGCATTATCTACAGAGGGCACTGTGGCAGTATCTACAGAGGGCACTGTGGCAGTATCTACAGGGGGCTCTGTGGCACTATCTAAAAAGGGGCTGCCCAATCTTGACATTCGTGTGTCTGCCAAACGCTGCCAACTGAGCCGCTGGACTGCAATTAGCGATAATTAAACTTGAAAACTCAATTGTTAAAATAAGCACGTGGAGAAAACTCGCAAATTTCCATTAAGTTTAAACCTAGCAATATTATTATAGTAATGTAGTATTGTTATAGTAATGCAGTATTGTTATAATAGTGTAGTATTGTAGTAATGTAGTATGGTTATAGTAATGTAGTATTATTATAGTATTGTAGTATTGTTATAGTAATGTAGTATTATAGTAATGTAGTATTAATATAGTAATGTAGTATTGTTATAGTAATGTAGTATTATAGTAATGTAATATTATAGTAATGTGGTATTATAGTAATGTAGTATTCTAGTAATGTAGTATTATAGTAATGTAGCATTATTATAGTAATGTAGTATTATTATAGTAATGTAGTATTATAGTAATGTAGAATTATTATAGTAATGTAGTATTGTTATAGTAATGTAGTATTATTATAGTAATGAAGTATTGTTATAGTAATGTAGTATTATTATAGTAATGTAGTATTATTATAGTAATGTTGTATTGTTATAGTAATGTAGTATTATAGTAATGTTGTATTGTTATAGTAATGTAGTATTATAGTAATGTAGTATTACAGTAATGTAGTATTATTATAGTAATGTAGTATTGCTACAGTAATGTAGTATGAGGCTGGGTTCGCACGACCACATTAACGTCCGTAATGGACGGACGTATTTCGGCCGGAAGTCCCGGACTGAACTCAGTGCAGGGAGCCGGGCTCCTAGCATCATAGTTATGTACGATGCTAGGAGTCCCTGCCTCTCTGCAGGACAACTGTCCCGTACTGTAATCATGTTTTCAGTACGGGACAGTAGTTCCACGGAGAGGCAGGGACTCCTAGCATCGTACATAACTATGATGCTAGGAGCCCGGCTCCCTGCACTGAGTTTGGTCCGGGACTTCCGGCCGAAATACGTCCGTCCATTACGGACGTTAATGTGGTCGTGTGAACCCAACCTTATAGTAATGTAGTATTATTATAGTAATCTAGTATTGTTATAGTAGTTCAAATAACTAATTGATTAACAATAATTTTGTATTGTATTAAATTTGAAAGTAATGCGGCTCGTCAACTTCACATTTCTTCTATATGTTTCCCACTTACCCGGCCGAGTTTGAGACCCCTGTTCTACCCTAAACTCACCTAACCATGTCTTGCTTGGACCTTGCTTTGTGCACCGGGGCTCAATCATTCTAGAACATAAAAGGGCCTTCTCCAAACTGTTCCCACAAAGTTGGAAGCATACAATTGTCCAAAATGTCTTGGTATGCTGAAGCATTAAAATTTCCCTTCACTGGAATTAAGGGCCTAGACCAACCCCTAAAAAACAACCTCATAGATTTTCTCTCCTGCACCAAACTTTACACTTGGCATAATACAGTCAGGCAGGTTACTTCCACCTGGCATTCCCCAAAACCAGACTCATCCATCAGATTGCAAGACAGACGAGCGTGATTCATCACTCCACAGAACACGTGGATTGTGCATGTAAGACATGCATGCAGCTGCTCGGCCATGGAAACCCATGCCATGAAGCTCCCAGGGCACAGTTTTTGATGGTAATGTCAGAGAAGGTTTAGAACTCTGCAGTTATAAAGTTAGCAGAGCGTCGTTGGCGACTGTTATGCACTATGCTCCTCAGCACTTACCGATCTAGCTATGTAACTTTACGTGATCTGCCACCTCGTAGCCGAGTTGTTGTGGTTCCAAAACACTTCCATTTTTCAATAATATCCCTCACAGTTGATTGTAGAATATCTAGACGGGAAGAAATTTTATGAACCGACTTGTTGCAACGCTGGCATCCCATTACAGTACCATGCTGGAATTAGGTGAGCTCTTTATTTCACAAATGTTTGTAAAGGCAGACTGCATGGCTTGGTGCTGGATTTTATACACCTGTGGCAATGGGACTGAAGGAAACATCTAAATGTAACGATTAACCCCTAGGTTCACCAGGACGCAACTGTACGTCCCTGTGGCCAGTGTCTTAAGGCACAGGGACGTACAGTTACTGTGAAGTTCCCGGTGCACACTGTCGGCGATAGTGTGCACCGGGAGCCTGGGAGGCCAGCTGTCCCTGACAGCTGACACTCCACTGTATGCCGATCAGCGGCTTATTTCCGCTGATTCCGGCAATTAACCCCTTGATTGCGGTGATCGATTGCAATCACCGCATTCAGGGGTTTCTAGCTCATCGGCAGACCTCACGATGAAATCGTGAGGTTTGAAGATGGCTAGCATGGCGATCGGAGGCCAAGTAATGGCCTCCATGTCTGCCATGTACGGAAGCCTATCAGGATCAGCCTCCTGATAGACTTCCTGTCAGAGTGACAGGACGTCACTGCCTTTCGCGATGCACACTGTCGATGACAGTGTCTGTGACAGTGTCGGCGACAATGTGCATCGAGAACCGGGAGGTCAGCTGTCCCTGACAGCTGACACTCCACTAGTTGCCGATCAGTGGCTCATTGCCGCTGATTTCGGCAATTATCCCATTACATGCGGGGCTCGATTGCGATCTCCGCATGTAGGGGGTTTGTAGCACATCAGCAGCCCCCATGCAATTGTGGGGGCTGCTGATGCTTGTGATGGCACCCGGGGGCCAGACAACGGCCTCCGGGTCTGCCATGTATGGAAGCCTTTGAGGACCAGCCTCTGGCTTGGTCCTTGTAGACTAACTGTCAGAGTGACTGTGATGTCACACTGACAGTTGGAATACGTTACACTACCTAGGTAGTGTAATGTATTCTAGCAGCGATCAGAGCTGCAGGTAAAAAAATAAAGTGTAAAAAGTAAAAGAAAAGTTAATAAACAAAAAATAAAGTGTAAAAAGTAAAGAAAAAATAAAAAAAAAGTTAAATAAAATGTTTTACAAAAGTGTAAAATAAAAGATTTTTTTTTTCCTATAATAAGTCTCTTATTATATGGAAAAAATGAAATTGGTATCACCGCGTTCGTAACGACCCAATCTATAAAACTATAATGTTATTTTTACCGCACGCAAAAAAAATAAACTAAAAACAATTCCAGAATCACTATTTTTTGGTCACCACCCCTCCCAAAATATAGAATAAAAAGTGATCAAAAAGTCGCATGTACACGCAAATAGTACCAATAAAAACTACAACTCGTCCCGCAAAAAACAAGCCCTTACACCGCTTTTTTGACTGAAAAGTAAAAAAGTTACGGCTCTCAGAATATGGTGACACAGAAAATAAATAATTTTATAAAGAAGTGATTTTATTGTGCAAACGCTGCAAAACATAAAAAAACTATATACATATGGTATCGCCGTAATCGTACCGACCAGCAGAATAAAGTAAAATTGTCATTTATAGTGCATTATGAACGCTGTAAGAAATAAAGAATTTAAGACGCCAAAATCACTGTTTTTGGCCACCAAAGCTCTAAATAAAATGTAATAAAAAGTGATCAAAAATTTGCATCTACCAAAAAATTGTACCAATAAAAACTACAGCTCGTCCCGCCAAAAATAAGCCCTCACACCGCTCAATTCATGGAAAAATAAAAAAAGTTATGGCATTTGGAAGGCGGGGAGTGAAAAACTAAAATGGAAAAGCAAAAAAGGATCAGTCCTGCAAAGGTTAATTAATTTCTATTAAAAAAATAAATTATTACCACATGTGGGGTATTGTTATACTCGGGAGAGATTGCGTTACAAATTTAGGGTGACTTTTTCTCCTTTATCCCCTGTGAAAATGAAAAAATTCAACATTTTAGTGGACAATAATGTTTATATTCATTTTCACGGCCTAATCCTACTAAATTCTGCAAAAGACCTGTGTGGTATAAATGCTTACTAAACCCCTAGAAAAATTCCTTGAGGGGTCTAGTTTCCAAAATAGGGTCACTTTTGGGGTGTTTCCACTATTTTGTTCCCTCCAGGGGGTTGCAATTTCGACATGGCACTAAAAACCAATCCAGCAAAATCTGTGCTCCAAAATCCAAATGGCGCTCCCTGCCTTCTGAGCGCTGCCGTGGGTCAAAACAGCAGTTTATTACCACATATGGGGTATTTCCGTAATCGGGAGAAGATGCTTTACAAATGTTGGGGTGAATTTTCTTCTTTATTGCTTGTAAATATTAAAAATGTCTATATTATTTCAGAAAAAAAGTAGATTTTCATTTTCACAGACTAACTCCAATAAATATAGCAAAATACCTGTGGGGTCAAAGTGCTCACTATACCCCTAGATAAATTCCTTGAGGGGTCTAGTTTCCAAAATGGGGTCACTTTTGGGGAGTTTGTACTGTTTTGGCACCACAAGACCTCTTCAAACTCGACATGGTGCCTAAAATATAATCTAAAAATAAGCAGGCCCCAAAATCCACTTGGTACTCCTTTGCTTCTGAGGCCGGTGTTTCGGTCCATTACCGCACTAGGGCCACGTGTGGGATATTCCTAAAAACTGCAGGTCCTGGCCAATAAATATTGAGTTGTATTTCTCTGGTAAAACCTTCTGTGTTACACAATTTTCTTTATTACAAATGAATTTCGGCAAAAAAAAGAGAAATTTGTAAATTTCCCCTCTACTTTGCTTTATTTCCTGTGAAACGCCTAAAGGGTTAAAATACTTTCTGAATGCTCTTTTGAATACTTTGAGGGGTGCAGTTTTTAAAATGGGGTGATTTATTGGGGTATTATAATATATAAGGCCCTCAAAACCACTTCAGAACAGAACTGGCCCCTGTAAAAATGGCTTTTTGAAATTTTATTGAAAATGTGAGAAATTGCTGCTAAAGTTCTAAGCCTTGTAACGTCCTAGAAAAATAAAAGGATGTTTAAAAAACTATGCAAATATAAAGTAGACATCTGGGAAATGGTAACTAGTGACTATTTTTTTGTGGTATTACTATCGGTTTTACAAGCAGATACATTTAAATTTAGAAAAATGCTAATTTTTGCAAATTTTCTCTAAATTTTGGTGTTTTTCACAAATAAATATTGAATTTATCGACCAAATTTTTCCACTATCATAAAGTACAATATGTCACGAGAAAACAATCTCAGAATCGCTTGGATAGGTAGAAGCATTCCGGAGTTATTACCACATAAAGTGACACATGTCAGATTTGAAAAAATCGGCTGTGCCACAAGGCCAAAACAGGCTGTGTCCTAAAGGGGTTAAGAGGTGTGTCCCAATATTTTTGTCCATACAGTTTATATAATAAGCAATGATACTCATATAGACCAAAATAAGATATTTTATTAGCCAGACTGCATAATAATAACAAAAGGATTCACAGCCTAAGTGAAGCAATGAGTCAGTGTAATATTTAAGCTACTCCCTAGAGAAAACTTACAAACAAGTCACTCCTCTACATAACATACACTCCTGTCTAATGATTTCTTGTGATGAGCAGCCCTAGTGAATGAGTCTGGATCAAAGTGAGAGAGCTATTTATAGCATTGCAATGGTGACTTTCCAGATTGTACTGTTTTTGACTTTTCTCTTACATTTCTATTAAAGGCAGGGCCGGTTTTAGACAAAGTGTGACCCTGGGCAAAGTTAAAAGTGGGGCCCCAAATGCTGAATTATTGCATCAATAATGCAGTCAATTCAGAAGGTAGTGTGCAGAGAACTGCATCGCTGATTTCCAGCGCGTCCAGGAGTGTTGCAAGCCCCAAAGCATATGTCCCCCCTCTCTCACAAAAAAATTATCTATATACATATACAGTTATTAAATTATACCACTATACCAGATTATATTACCTGCATACTGTTACTGAACACAACTCTACTATAAGATCAATATTACCAATAATAATACAATGTAAGGTCTAAATAACACCGCCACACCATAACCACAGTGACTGAATAATAACCCCGTAATGTTACTGAATAATACCGCCAAACCATAACCACATAGTGACTGAATAATACCCCTATACTGTTACTGAATAATACCTCCACAGCATAACCACATAGTGACTGAATAATACCCCCATACTGTTACTGAATAATACTGCCACACCATAACCACATAGTGACTGAATAATACCCCCATGCTGTTACTGAATAATACTGCCACACCATAACCACAGTGACTGAATAATAACCCTATACTGTTACTCAATAATACCTCCACACCATAACCACATAGTGACTGAATAATACCCCCATGCTGTTACTGAATAATACTGCCACACCATAACCACATAGTGACTGAATAATAACCCTATACTGTTACTCAATAATACCGCCACACCATAACCACATAGTGACTGAATAATACCCCCATACTGTTACTAAATAATACCACCACACCATAACCACATAGTGACTGAATAATACCCCCATACTGTTACTGAATAACACCTCCACACCATAACCACATAGTGACTGAATAATACCCCATACTGTTATTGAATAATACCGCCACACCATAACCACATAGTGACTGAATAATACACCCGTACTGTTACCGAATAAAAAAACAATATACAAAGACAAATATTATCACCATCTAGTGACCATATAGTGGTAGATACCAGTTAGACACAGGAGCTTTGGTGACGATATAAGTGATTATAGCACATTTATATCCAGTGACTCACAGGTGATGTTTTCTCTGATTAGAGTCGTTCACTTTCCCTTTATTTCTCCATCCAGCCCAGACCACTGTGACAACTTATTCCAGCCATGACTCGTCTCTGCAGACACACAGACATGTTGGTTTCTCCCTTTTACAGCATCCTCCCCACTAGAGATGAGTGAACCGGGACAACCGAAACCGGTTTCGGTCCGAACATCGTGAAAAGTTCGGTTCGCAGCGAATCCGAACTTCACCGGGTTCGGCCGAACATGTTTTGACCGAACCCGGCTTATGAGTCACTGATTTTCCGGTACGCGACATCAGGAGATAGTCACTGTCCAGGGTGCTGAAAGAGGTAAGCGATCGGCAGTAACTGTTTCAGCACCCTGGACAGTGAGTTCCGATCACAAGATACATCAACGTGTAAAAAAAAATAGAAGTTCCTACCTACCGATAACTCCCTGCTTCTTCCTCCAGTCCGGCCTCCCGGGATGACGATTCAGTCCAAGTGACCGCTGCAGCCAATCACAGGCCGATCACAGGCTGCAGCCAATCACAGGCCAATTCCAGGCTGCAGCGGTCACATGGACTGCCGCGTCATCCAGGGAGGTCGGGCTGGATGCCGAAAGAGGGACGCGTCACCAAGGCAACGGTGACGCGTCCCTCTCTTGACATCCAGCCCGACATCCCTGGATGACGCGACAGTCCATGTGACCGCTGCAGCATGTGATTGGCCTGTGATTGGCTGCAGCGGTCACATTGGCTGAAATGTCATCCAGGGATGTCGAGAGGGACGTGTCACCAAGGCAACGGCAGGGAGACAGGACTGGAGGAAGAAGCAGGAAGTTCTCGGTAAGTACGAACGTCTTTTTCTTTTCTTTTTTTAGTTTGCTCTATATTGTGATCGGAATTCACTGTCCAGGGTGATGAAAGAGTTACTGCCGATCAGTTAACTCTTTCAGCACCCTGGAAATTGACTATTTACTGACGTCGCCTAGCAACGCTGCCGTAATGCCGGGTGCACACATGTAGCCACCCATCATTACGGGAGCTCCATACATGATTTTTATGGGCTTTCTTGAATTACAGGTTCGGTCCGAACTAGTTCGGTCCGAATCAAACTTTTTCAAGAAATTCGGCTAACCAGCCGAACCGAACTTATCATAAGTTCGCTCATCTCTACTCCCCACCTATATCCCATCCTCTAAACAAACTCGTATTTCAAAGTGCCCCGGGTGGTAATAATGATCCCTTAGTGCACCACACAATAAAAGTGCCCCATCAGTAACCATGCCCCCTTTGTGCCCTCACAAAGTAATAATGCCCCCTTTATGCCCCCTGTAGAGTGCCACAATGCCAATGTAGATAGCGCTACAGCATCCCCTGTAGATAGTACCACACATAGCCCTCAGTAGAAAGTGCCACACACACAGTCCCCCGTAGATACTGCCACACACACAGCCCCCTGTAGATAGTGCCACACAGCCCCCCTTGTAGATAGTGCCACACCCCCACTTTTAGATAGTGCCACGCAGTTCCCCTTGTAAATAGTGCCACACAGCCCCCCTTGTAGATAGTGCCACACAGCCTCCCTTGTAAATAGTACCGCAGCCCCCCTCTTGTGTGTGTGACAGTTCCTCTTGTAAATAGTGCCACACAGCCCCCTTGTAGATAGTGCCACACAGGCCCCCTTGTAGATAGTGCCACAACTCCCATTGTAGATAGTGGCACACAGACCCCTTTGTAGATAGTGCCACACAGCCCTCCTTGTAGATGATGCCACACAGTCCGACAAACAAAGAAAATTTACTCACCCAGTCCCATTCCCGCAAAGGACGGAGCTGCTCCACAGCCTCTAGCTGCCGAGACGAGACCCTTGCGTAGGCCAGCATGATCCAGTGACATCATTACGCCGGCCTGCACAGGGATTCTGTCCCAGCGTCTTATAGGCTGCAGGCCTAACGTGGTCTGTAGCCTATGGTATTCAATTGTATCTGCGTCCTGAGGATGCAGATACAGTTGAATGTAGTAGTCACTAGGTGCTGGGCGGCACGGGTCCCCTCATGTCGCTGGCCCCATAGCAGCCGCTATGACTGCTATAGTGCTGCCACTGGGCAGGGGGTCATGAGAGGATGGGGGCCCTGTGCAATTGCCCAGTTTTCAGATACAGCTACCTTGTATACTGGATACACAGCAGCTGTATTTTGCGATGAGACCTGAATCCGTCAGGTCAGCGGCTCTGACACAGAATCCAGCTGTTATCGATCACATCTAAGTTATGATAAAAGATGATTCCTTGTTTAATACATGGTATATTAGTCCAAAATGCAGTGTAGTTAATGGTTAGAAAGGTCTACAGGCTGCTCATCTCGGTGGCCAGCACCCCCATTTACCTAACGCCAGCCCTGATTAAAAGCTATGTACACCTTTGAAAACGATTTAAAAATAAAATAAAACAGTGTATCACTGTGTTTGGTGCAACTTTGTAATTACTTTTTATTAAAAATTATTTTTACTTTTTCAGATACAGCTGCCTTGTATACTGGATATACAGCAGCTGTATCTTTGGCTGAGACCTGAATCCGTCAAGTCAGCGACTCTGACACACAGAATCCAGCTGTTATCGATCACATCTAAGTTATGATAAAAGATGATTCCTTGTTTAGTACATGGTATATTAGTCCAAAATGCAGTGTAGTTAAAGGGAATGTGTTGCCAGCAAAACATGTTTTGTTTTTTTTTAGTTAAACAATTAGTGTGTAGGTGATTAAATATTGTTCTAATTTTTTTATTTTTTTCACGAGTCAGGAAATATTATAAATTAGATTCTAATTTATAATATTTCCCAGCACTGGTCACTAGATAGAGCACTTCCCAAAATTGCAGCATTGCATGTGGTAAAGCAACCACATTGCTTTATGCTGCAAAATTGGGAAAAAATCCCTCGCTCTAGTGAGCTCTCAGAATCCCCCCCTCCTTTATCCTGGCTAGTGCCGGGAGAAACGAGGGGTTTGAACGGTCTAACCTCCTACACTGTGTGTCGCCATTTTTTGAGCTAACACACAGTGTAGAAGGTTTACATACACTAGTAAAACACACTGAAACACGAACATACATAGAAATCACGTACCTGCTCCAGTCGCCGCCGCTCCCTCCGGTCCGTCCGCTCCGTCTGCTGCCGCTGCTCCATGTGCACAAGTCCGGAAGCCGCGACCAGAAGTAGTAATCTTACTGCCCGGCTGCGACTTCCGGTCCACAGGAAAATGGCGCCGGATGGTGCGCATTTCAAATCGGACTGTGTGGGAGCGGCGCATGCGCCGTTCCCACACACACGGCGTACACCAAAGTGGATGGAACGGGCCCCGTTTGCAGTCCCTATGGGACTGGAGCTGCCGTATTCCATGTCTGTATGTGTCGTTAATCGACACATACAGAAATGGAAAAAAAAATGGCAGCCCCCATAGGGAAGAAAAAGTGTAAAAATAGAAAAAAGTAACACACAAACACACAAATAAATATAAACGTTTTTAATAAAACCCTAACATAAAACTGATATAAAAAAAAAAAATGTTGGTGACACTGTTCCTTTAATGGTTAGAAAGGTCTAAAGGCTGCTCATCTCGGTGGCCAACACCCACATTTACCAATTCTAGCCACTACTGCTGCCTCATTTCTGGCTGGTGCTTTGGCACCTCTCTCTACAAACTCTTGCTCAAGACACCGCTCCAGTACCTAAGCTAAGCAATAAGGTATTTTGTCCTTGATGTGGCAGAAGAGATTTCTGTTTCTACTGAGTTAGTAGACTTTTTGATGCACTACCTTGTACAGCTCTCTGGATTCATGCATGTACCGTATATGTCAGCTATTTGCCAATAAGGCCTACTCCAGCGGTTGAAATGATTAAAATAGAGATACTGTTTTTCATTTGGATAAGTAGACATGTTTTTACAAGCTTTCAAAAGTTAATCTATTCTCCACAGAAGATATTCCCTCACATCAAGCCTTCTTACCATTGGAGGGTCACACTCTAATTTCCCTATCTGAAGTATGGATGCACATTCTAGGGCAAATGTCACAAGAAGCCAATCAAGGCCTTCACCATGTTTTTGAATAGTCCGCAGATACCACATTGCTAAGGAGAAACCAATAAGAACACGGGGAATGTTTTATAAAAATATATGAGAAAACTTTACAGCATCATTGTAACGTCTTTGGCCACGGCCCGTCGTTCTGACTTACCCTCTGATGGCCGCGGCCATGGACATGTGAGTTCTCGGCAGCGTCTCGCTCCTGGAAGACACCGTCACTCACTTCCTGCTTCAGAGACTGTCTCCCACAGGGCGCGCGTTATTCCGTTATACGGCCTTAAAGGACTAGTGCGCTCATTATTACAGGTGATCTGCTATCAGTCCACAATGCTGCTGGACTATAAAAAGGGCTCTGCCCTCTTGATCATTGCCTTAGCGTTGTTCTACTCCTAAAGTTTGTCTTGCAAATGGTCTCCTAGTGTTTTCTAGTTCCCTGTGTTACCCATTCCTGCTGCCTGTACCCTGTATCCTGTGCTACCGTGCCTCTGTGCCATCTAGAGTTGAAGTCCAGCTGTGTCTTCCACTGCATCTGCTGTTTTACACCCACCGGGTGTCTGTCTGCTGCCAGAGCCTTATCTTAAGGATGAAACACCGCTACTGTCTACATTGCCACAGGTACCCTCTCTCGACTATAGACATTGTATTGTACCAGGTTGGCCAGCTGCCTATCTGCTATGCGTTACGGCCCAGTGGGTCCGCACCCCGCATCGTGTCAGTACACTCAGGCCATGGATCCCGCTGGTCAATTCAAAGGTCTGTCACCCTCCCAAGCCATGCACCAAAAAGGGCATGAATGCCAAGGAGTGGACTCCACAGGCAGAAGCCGCATTTAAAACCTTGAAAAAGGCCTTCATGTCAGCCTCTATTCTTCATCACCCTGATGTTTCACTACAGTTTTCGTTATTGGTGGACGCTTCCTCTGTTGGTGCCGGTGCACTGTTGTTCCGGAGAGGTTCGAAAGGCAAGACTGTGGTATGTGGCTACTATTCTAAACTGTTTTCTCTCGCAGAGCGCAACTACTCGATTGGGGATCGGGAGTTACTGGCCATCAAGCTGGCCCAACAGGAGTGGAGACACCTACTAGAGGGCGCAGCTCATCCTATCCTGGTCTTCACGGGCCACAAGAACCTGACCTATCTTCAGACGGCTCAGCGGCTGAATCCTCGTCAAGCCAGGTGGTCGTTGTTCTTTGCTCTGTTCCGATTCGAACTCCACTACCGACCTGCTGACAAGAATGTGAGGGCCGATGCCTTGTCTAGGTCGTTTGAAACAGAGGACACTGTGGAGTCCCCACAGAATATTATTGATCCTTCCTGCATCCTCTCTGTCAATCCTCTGCAAGTTAGAGACATTCCTCCGGTAAGGACTTTTGTACATCTGGCAGACAGAGGAAGACTCCTTCGCTGGGGTCACAGTTCCAAGCTGGCAGGAAACGCGGGTGCCCGTAAGACCCGAGACCAAATTACCCGTCAGTTCTGGTGGCCCACGCTGACCAAAGACGTCATGGACTTTGCCTCCTCCTGTACGGTATGTGCAGCAAATAAAGTTGCCCACTCCAGACCAGTTGGTCTGCTCCAACCACTGCCTGTGCCCGATGCCCCCTGGCAACATATTGCAATGGACTTCGTCACAGATCTGCCTCTCTCTGCTGGATGCAGTGTGATCTGGGTGGTGGTGGATCGATTTTCCAAAATGGCTCATATTGTTCCTTTGACTGGCCTGCCTTCTGCTGCTCGACTGGCCAATCTCTTCATTCGACACGTCCGTCTGCACGGCTTGCCTCTGCATATGGTCTCGGATCGAGGGGTCCAGTTCACCTCGAAGTTCTGGAGAGCACTCTGCAGTCTCCTCGGTGTAAAGTTGGACTTTTCCTCGGCCTACCAACCCCAGTCCAATGGTCAAGTCGAGAGGGTTAACCAGATTATGGAGAATTATCTGCGGCACATTGTCTCCAGGCGGCATGATGACTGGGTGCAGTTGCTCCCGTGGGCTGAGTTCTCCTATAATAACCATACTAGTGAGTCCACCACCTCCAGTCCATTCTTCATCGTCTACAGCCAACATCCCCGAATACCTCTTCATGTCTCTACTATGTTCCAGGTGCCTGCAGCCGACTCTACTTTCAGCGACTTTCTGCAGATATGGCAACAGACCCGATCTTCTATTCTGCTGATGGTGGATCGCATGAAGAGAAAGGCGGACACTAGATGACGAGAGCCACCTCAGTTTCTTCCAGGTACGAAGGTCTGGCTGTCTTCCAGGAATATCCGGCTGAGGGTGCCGTCTTGCAAATTTGCTCCCAGGTTCCTCGGACCCTTCGAGATTCTGCTACAAATTAACCTTGTGTCTTACAAGCTTCGGCTGCCTCCTACCCTCAAGATCCCTAACTCCTTCCATGTCTCCCTGCTGAAGTCCGTGGTTCTGAACTGCTACTCCAGGACTCCTAGTTCCACAGTGGCCCCTGGCGGCTCATCAGGGACTTTTGAAGTAAAGAAGATCCTGGCCACCAAGAAAGTGGGAGGAAGGACGTTTTATCTGATGGATTGGAGGGGATTTGGTCCAAAAGAGAAGTCTAGGGAGCCAGAGGAGAACATTGATGCTCCTATCTTCATGAAGAAGTTTCTCTCCCACTCTGGCCCCAAGAAGAGTGGGCGTAAGAGGGGGATACTGTAACGTCTATGGCTACGGCCCGTCGTTCTGTCTTACCCTCTGACGGCCACGGCCATGGACATGTGAGTTCTCGACGGCATCTCCCTCCTGGGGGACACCGTCACTCACTTCCTGCTTCAGAGACTGTCTCCCACAGGGCGCGCGCACCCGAGCATGCGCGGCCTTAAAGGGCCAGTGTGCGCATTATTGCAGGTAATCTGCAATCAGTCCAGAATGCTGCTGGACTATAAAAAGGGCTCTGCCTTCTTGATAATTGCCTGAGCGTTGTTGTATACCTAAAGTTTGTCTTGCAAATGGTCTCCTAGTGTTTTCCAGTTCCCTGTGTTACCCGTTCCTGCTGCCTGTACCCTGTATCCTGTGTTACAGTGCCTCTGTGCCATCTAGAGCTGAAGTCGAGCTGTGTCTTCCGCTGCATCTACTGTATTACACCCACCGGGTGTCTGTCTGCTGCCGGAGCCTTATCTTAAGCCTGAATCACCGCTACTGTCTACATTGCCACAGGTACCCTTTCTGGATTATAGACATTGTATTGTACCTGGTTGACCAGCTGCCTATCCGCTACGCGGTATGGCCCAGTGGTTCCACGCCCCGCATCATAACAATTATGTGTTCAGAGCATCACATACTACAACAGCCAATTTAGTATTTACAATTTCTTCTCTGTGCAAGGTAACAATTACTGATTTAACCCCTTCCCGCAAAATCACGTACAGTTACGTCATGGGAGATGGACTGTTCCCGCATCTTGACGTAACTGTACGTCATGGAGATGAAGCTGGCTCAGGAGCTGAGCCAGCGACATCACCACTGGGTGACAGCTGTATGTTACAGCTGGCACCCTGAGGTATCGGCCAGGACCGGAGCTAGCCTCTGATCCGACCGATTAACCCCTCACATGCTGCGTTGAATAGCGATCGCAGCATGTGAGGAGTTTATAGCCACCGGCGCCCCAGCAACATGATCGCTGGGTTGCCGGTGGCTGCAAAGGCGATCGGAGGGCTAATGCTTACCTCCCGGTCCGCCAGCAACGGAATCCTCCTATGCCTCGTCGTCGGCGGGGCCCAGGAGGCTTCCGGTACCATCGGCAAGATGGCGCCGGCTCAGCTTCCGGCTCAGAAGCTGAGCCGGCGTCATCAGCAGTGGGTGTCCGCTGTATGTTACAGCGGACACCCCGATCTATCGCCAGGAACCGGAGCTAGCTCCGATTCCTGGCATTAACCCCTTTGATGCAGCGATCCATTGTGATCGCTGCATCCTAGAGGTTTGTAGCAAATCGGCAGCCTTGCCACGCGATGGCAGGGCTGGCGACTGCTACCATGGCAACAGGAGCCCTAACAATGGACTCCTGTCTGCCATTACGTAAGCTGATTAGGCCCCGCCCAGAGGCGGAGCCTGATCGGCTTGCTGTCAGTGAACAACTGACAGTTCTAATACATTGCACTACATAGGTAGTGCAATGTATTAGAACATCAAACAAACTGTTGGACCTTCAAGTCCCCTAGTGGGACTAAAGAAAAGTGTCAAAAAAAGTGTCAAAAAAGTAAAAATAAAAGTTGTACAAAATACAATAAAAGTTTCAAATAATAACACAAAACACAATCGCCCTTTTTCCCTTATCAAGTCATTTATTATTGAAAAAAAATAATAAAGCCATACATATTTGGTATCGCTGCGACCGTAACGACCTGAACTATAAAAATATTATGTTATTTATTCCGCACAGTGAACGCCGTAAAAAAAATAACTAAAAAATACTGACATAATTGCTATTTTTTGGTCACTTTGTCTTCCAAAAATTGAAATAAAAAGTGATCAAAAAGTCGCATGTACCTAAAAATGGTACCTATAAAAACTATAACTCGTCTCGCTAAAAACAAGCCCTCATACAGCTCCGCCGACGAAAAATTTAAAACCGTTATGGCTCTCACAACTTGGCGACAGAAAAAATCCATTCTCTTTACAAAAGTTATTTTATTGTGCAAAAAGTTGTAAAACATAAAAAGTGCTATAAATTAGGTATCACCGGAATCGGACTGACCCGCAGAATAAAGGTAACATGTAATTTATAACACGTGGCGAACGCTGTATAAAAAGAACTAAAAAAATATGCCAGAATTGCTGTTTTTTGGTCACCTTGCCTCCCAAAAAAAAAAGGATAACAAGTGATCAAAAAGTCGCGTGTACCCCAAAATGGTACCAATAAAAACTACAGCTCGTCCCGCAAAAAAAAACAGCCCTCATACCACTACGTCTATGAAAAAATAAAATTAGTCAAGGCACCAATAAGCCAGGAAATAAAAATATGCAGTTGTGCAGCCCGAGGGGAACATTTCTTCTGTTTCAAGTGGCGAATTATCAAGGCCCCTAAAATTAGGGATCCAGGAAGGGGAGGGCCCAAACATATCTGCTGGAAGTGAGGGCGCCCGTATTATACCAGGACAACACTTCCCAGCAAAATTCCCCAAACTTCAAAGGTGCCGAGTGCGGACCCAAAGGGGGATAAGTAAAGACCATTTATTACTGCGACACCGGCCTGTGCAGAAAGGATTGTGTCACAGCATAACACACATCTATGGATTATTTTATTGTTTTTTTTTTACCCCACTATACCACCTGACTATGCCCCTTATATACTCCGCCCGCCTTACATGTACCCCCACATTATAAACGGAAACACCAGTAAGACTCCAAACAAAACTACTACAAGCAAAATCCACGCTCCAAAAGCCAAATGGCTCTACCTCCCTTCTGAACCCTACAGTGTGCCCAAACAGCAGTTTACTTCCACATATATGGCATCGCCATACCCGGGAGAACCCTTTTAATAATTTTTGGGGTGTGTGTCTCCAGTGGCACAAGCTGGATATTGGCATATCTATTGAAAAACCATTTTCACTCTGCAACATCACGTGCACACCAATTTCTGCCAATCACCTGTGGGGTTAATATGCTCACTACACCCCTAGGTGAATACCTTGAGGGGTGTAGTTTCCAAAATGGGGTCACTTCTGGGGGGGATCCACTGTTTTGGTCCCACAGGGACTTTGCAAATGCGACATAGCGCCCAGAAACCAATCCAGCAAAATCTGTACTCCAAAAGCCAAATGGCGCTCCTTCCCTTCTGAGCCCTACTCTGTGCCTAAACAGCAGTTTATGACCACATATGTGGTATTGTCATACACAGGAGAAGTTGCTTTACAAGTGTTGTGGTGCTCTTTTACATTTATTTGTTGAGAATATGAAACATTTTCAGCTAAAACTACGTCTTATTGAAGAAAAAGGATTTTTTTTATTTTCACTGCCCAATTCTAATAAAATCTATGAAACACCTGTGGGGTCAAAATGCTCACTACACCCCTAGATGAACTCCTCAAGGGGTGTAGTTTTGTGAATGGAATCACTTTTGGGGAGTTTCCACTGTACTGACACCTTAGGAGCTTTGCAAAAGTGACATGGTGTCAAGAAACCAATCCAGCAAAATCTGTGCTCCAAAAGCCAAATGGCACTCCTTCTCTTCTGATCCTTGCCGTGTGCCCAAACAGCAGTTTATGACCACAAATGGGATTTTGCCGTACTCCAGAGAAGTTGCTTTACAAATGTTGGGGTTCTTTTATTCCTTTATTTGTTGAGAAAATGAAAAATGTTGAGCTAAAGCTACGTCTTATTGGAAAAAAAGGATTTTTTTTTATCTTCACTGCCCAATTCTAATAAAATCTATGAAACCCCTGTGGGTTCAAAATGCTCACTACACCCCTAGATGAATTCTTCAAGGGGTGTAGTTTCCTAAATGGAGTCACTTTTTTGGTGTTTTCACTGTTTTGGTCCCTTAGGGGCTTTGCAAATGCGACGTGGTCTCCGCAAACCATTCCTGCTAAATTTGAGCTCCAAAAGCCAAATGGCGCTCTTTCCCTTCTAAGCTCCGCCGTGTGTCCAAACAGCCGTTTATGACCACATGCGGGGTATTGTTTTACTCGGGAGAAATTGCTTTACAAAAGTAGTGATGCATTTTCTCCTTTTAGTCCTTGTGGAAATTAGAAAAAATTAGCTAAACCTACATTTTCTTTGAAAGAATGTAGATTTTCATTTTCACGGCCTACTTCCAATAATTTCTGCAAAAAACCTGCGGGGTCAAAATGCTCACTATACCCCTAGATAATTTCCTCAAGGGGTATAGTTTCCAAAATGGTGTCACTTTTGGGGGATTTCCACTGTTTTGGTGCCGCAAGAGCCTTTCAGATCCGACATGGAGCCTAAAATATTTTCTAATAAAAAGGAGGCCCCAAAATCCTCTAGGTGTTCCTTTGCTTCTGAGGCCGGTGCTTCAGTCCATTACCGCACTAGGGCCACATGTGGGGTATTTCTAAAAACTGCAGAATCTGGGCAATAGATATTGAGTTGCGTTTCTCTGGTAAAACTTTCTGTGTTACAAAAAAAATAGATGAAAAATTAATTTCTGCAAAAAAAAAAGAAATTTGAACATTTCACATCTAATTTGCCTTAATTCCTGTGAAACATCTAAAGGGTTAAGAAACTTTCTAAATGCTGTTTTGAATACTTTGAGGGGTGAAGTTTTTAAAATGGGGTGACTTATCGAGGGTTTCTAATATATAAGGCCCTAAAATCCACTTCACATCTGAACTGGCCCCTGTAAAAATCGCCTTTTGAAATTTTCTTGAAAATGTGAGAAATTGCTGCTAAAAGTTCTAAGCCTTGTGATGTCATAGAAAAATAAAAGGATGTTCAAAAAACTATGCCAATCTAAAGTAGACATATGGGTGATGTTAATTAGCAACAATTTTGTGTGGTATTACCATCTGTCTTACAAGCTGATACATATAAATTTAGAAAAATGCTAATTTTTGCAATTTTTCGCTACATTTTGGTGTTTTTCACAATTAAATACTTAATGTATCGAGCAAATTTTGCCAGTAACATAAAGTCCAATGTGTCACGAGAAAACAATCTCAGAATCGCTTGGATAGGTAAAAGCATTCCGGAGTTATTACCACATAAAGTGAAACATGTCAGATTTGAAAAAATCGGCTGTGTCCTGAAGGCCAAAACAGGCTGTGTCCTCTGTCTATGTTAAAAAGTAAAAACACAAAACTAAACACGTCCAACAAAAGCAATATATATGTATATATCCAGAAGTAGTCAAAACAAAACAGCCATTCGATTCAAAGTGGCAGTGACAGAATCACTATGGTTCCATATTAAGGAGCCATTGGTAATCTATTTGCTGCCAGTACAGCACTATATACTCCTTTAAATACAATGATTCTAAAGGAAAATACCTCCATTATACGGCATGCAATGGAACATGCCATATGAGTTTGTAAAAAGAATCCTCCGTATACCTACTGAATGGCATACGGAGGTACAGCTTGGGAGCATAGATTTCTATAAATGCCACGTGTATGCAGTCTACATATGGCAATAAGAAGAAATCAATTGCCTATGTCAAAGCAATCTAATACAGATAGCTAGTGATCTAGAAATATTTATACTTTTAATTATTCATGATAACATAGGCCCAACATCTGCACCCTGGCTGCAATTTCCTGACCTTCGGACATCTGCAGTATACAGCACCTTCTGAAATAAGAGATAACCTCATGTTTGAAGAACGCATCACCCTGCATTACCAAATGATGAGTCGAGTGTTTATCCAGTATCTCACCCAGTGTGATCACCTCAGAGGAAGAGACTGCTGCTGTAAGAGGAGGCATACATGTACAGTACGTGCTCTATTTGTTTTTCTTCTACAGTAGTCTGAGATATGTTTGTTATTCACGTATATGGAAATGATGTGTCAATGTAAATTTAATGAACAAGCCTAAGTAATGACATTAATTAGAGATGCCATCAATATCTGATCAGCGAGGCTCAGATCAGTAGGATCCCCACATTTATTGAAATCTCCAATCGGATCAGACTGTCTATAGACTTTATCGCATAGGCTGTTTTGTCTGTAAGTATAAGTCCTACTCTTCTCTAATTACCTCATTGTCCCTAAAAATGACAGTCCTGGATCTGACTTTGTCAGCTGGAATTTTTGCAAGGTGATAGTCTTTCCTTCACAACAGAGTAACAGACAGAAACTGTGTCACATGATTCACTTGTTCATTCAGACTTCAGCTAAGTATTGAATGACATGTGAACACTGGCAGATAAAAATAAACCTGGTTACGACGTTCTTGTAAAAGTATCAGAGCACTAAGTATGTCAGATGGATGGATTCTGTTGCAGGAGGAATCCAAACTGGACTGTCCTTTCACCCCTGTTGATTAATGCTTTTGTGCTGTTCACAACGTTGAAAATAAACTGCAAGCAACAGTTCCCGGTATCTGCATAACAGACACGTTTCGTGTTTTTCTTAATGCATGTTAAGACTTACAGAAAGACTTCATAATCCCTATAATTTATCGTTCGTTCGTTCGTTCGTTCGTTCGTTCGTTCGTTCGTTCGTTCGAACACCATTCATTCAGTTAACTGCTGTTTGCAATAAGCTTGCAAACTTTGTGATTAACCAATTTCCTATTCTATTGATTATATTTATCAACGATAATTTCGACCTAAAATCATAAAATGTACCCAGATTTTCCAGACTAGACAGATTTGGTGATAGGAGCTGTAATGGCGGCCATATTGTTTGTCGGACAACTTTCCTCACACCAATTATAGCAAAGAAACAGCTAAATAGAATTTGTAATAGCATGACAGAACACGACAACTTAAGGACTTATATTTACTGGTGATTTAAGGGGTTTTCTGCTTTTTATGTAAATGAAGCATCTGCTAAGGTAATGCATTTTGCTTTAATTCCTATCCATTTTCAAGATCTCTGCTTGTAGTCATGCTAAACAATAATTAAACTTTATTTACCTAAAATCATAAAAACCCTTTAATAATGCACTGACCTCTCATACTAAAGTTTAACTTATGTTCGAGCATCTTTAAGACCGGGGCTGGGCTGTGAATGTGGTACTACTGTTTCTGTACATTTTTGCATTTTCCAATCCTATTTAAAGATAATGCTTCCTTGATATAAGGTATTCTTGAAAATATTGGTTAATCTATTAAAGGGGATATCCGGGATTTTAAAATTGATGGCCTATCCTTAGATTGATGGAGGTCCAAATCTCAAATGAATGGGATAGTGCTACGATAACTTGCAGAGCCGCTACAAAAGTAGTGACTTGTGCAAGTATGAACAGAAATCAAATTGATGTAAACAATGAAGAGGCTGAAGAGCTCGTATGAGCGCCGCAAGCCTTTATACAGCTGATTGGCGGGGTTGCCCGAGAGTGGTACCTCTGCCGATCTAATACTTATGGCCTATACAAAGAATAAGCTATTAATTTTGAAATCACGGATAACCCCTTTAACCTATGCATCATATGGATTTAGCACTTATCCCCTTAGTGGCCACCAATACACCTTTTCACTGCAGTCACTAAGGGGCCTTAGGCTAGGCCGCCGCCTTTTCACGGCCGCCTAGGGCCCCTTAGTGACTGCCGGTGTCCCACGGTGTAGGCTGGAGCAGACGCTCGGCTGTCTGGTGACAGACAGACTCCTGCTCCAATGGTACCGATCTAAGTTTACTTCGATCGCAGTTGTTTAACCCATTAAATGCTGCGGTCAATAGCGACCGCGGCATTTAAATAATTTACAGAGGGAGGGAGCTCCCTCTGTCACCCATCGGCAGCCTCCAAATGCAATCGCGGGCCTCCGATGGAGTATCATGGCAGCTGGGGGCCTAATAAAGTTCCCCAGGCCTGCCCTAGCTATATATCTATTAGGTTGTGCCAGAGGCATGGCCTAATAGATTGCCTGTCAGTTTTACACTGACAGGCAATAATGCTCTGGTATACTAAGTATACCAAAGCATTATATCTGCGATCTAAAGATCGAACAGTGAAGTCCCCTAGTGGGACTAAAATAATAAGTAAAGAATGTGAAATAAAAATTATTAATAAAGATTAGAGTAAAAAAAAAAAAACATAACATTTTTTTCCATAAAAACTGGTTTTATTTAGTAAAAGTATAAACAATAAATAAAACTACACATATATGGTATCTCCGCGACCGTAATAACCAAAACAATAGAGTTAACATGTAATTTAAACCGCAAGGTGACTGCCGTAAAAAAAATGCAAAAACAACGGCGAAATTGCTATTTTATTGCATTGCCCCCCAAAAAAGTCATAATAAAAGTTAATCCATAAATCCCATGTACCCCAAAACAGTACCAACCAAAACTACGTTTCGTCCCGCAAAAAACAAGCCCTCTTATAACTACATCAACGGAAAAATAAAAACATTATGGCTCTTGGAAAGCGACGATGAAAAACAAATAATTTTAGTTCAAATGACTTTTTATTGTGCAAAAGTCGTAAAACATAAAAAAAACTATACATATGTGGTATCGCCGTAATCGTACCGACCCATAGAATAAAGGTAACATGTTATTTATGCTTCAACGTGAACGGCGTGAATTTAAAACACATAGAACAGGGGCGGATTCTAGATTATTGCAAAACTTTAAAAAGACATTTGACTAAGTGATGCAAATAATGTAAAGTGAACGGAACAGGTGAGGTCCAACTCGGGAAAGGTCAAGGAAGCTGCCATACATCAGATGGTAAAGTACTGCTGGATGACAATGTAAAACATTAAGCACATATCATTGACTCTATTACCGTTGTCATCAACTTGAGGACAAACTAACAGTCCAGAAATAACCCAATGAAAAAAAGTCCTAGAGCACTGAGTAGTGGTAGTCCGGGAGGGTTTGTCTTTTCATTTAGGAATACTCACATGCTAGAAACGATATTTATTACCTATGCTTCTTTTTTAGGCATCTATTATCTCCTGTCCTAAATTGTTAGCTAATTCCCACACACACCCTAAGGATAATTTCCTAATAATGCAATATAGCCAATAGTACATTTTTAGAGCTAGGGTGAAAAGTGACAACAGCAGAAGTGGGTATAAAATCCAAACACTGTGCAGATATTGCCCTGGCAAGGTTTGAACCGACAGTCTGAGAGCTGCAAGGTGACAGCGCTAACCACTGGGTTACAGAGCTGGCCAATGGGATTGCAACTGGGCTCCTCAATAATATTGAGCTGATGGCAAATGCTGCCATCAGCTCAAAGGAATTGTCAATAAATTATCCTAGGGGCTACACTGGAGACAGGGGTCGTCATGGATGGGGGATGGGTTGCACTTGTGACTAGATTCTATTGGAGGGATGGCGGAAACTCAAAGTTGAACTCCTTGAGCCCGTATCATTTTGCAAGGGTCTTGTTTTTTTTTGGGTCTCACGTCGCAGCATTGCGTTGTATTTGAATAAGGGTGTAATTCTACCCACAGTAGATGTTTGCATAAGTCTAAAATGGCCAAAGGATTAGAAAGAAATGCAACATGTGTGAAGCAAAAAAAAAACACGAAAATGGACAATTAGGTGCTGAAAGAAAGTTGCATGCATTAGGTCACCATGTGATAACACATACCCACACTAACTTAGTTTAACAAAGATTGGGCCCATTAATGCAGACATTGGCACATGTGCCATTCTAGATGGATTGTAAACAGGTTATGGGTCAGAGGCAGAAACACCAACGATGATTCATGCTGCACCATTTACATTGTTTGCTTAGTTTATTCAAGCCATGTGAAACTGCTGCCCACAGGTGATGACTACACTATACATATCAGAAAGGAGATGACATGGCAGTGCTGCAGGGAAAGTTAAGGTCCACATGGCGAAGCTTTACATGGCACCCATTAATATAAATGGTCATAAATTGACTGAAAGTTGACCATGTTTAGGTAAGTGGTACGTCGCAAAGTAACATTTACATGAATGTCAGGACCCAAGATTTCCCAGAAAAAAAACTACCCAGAGTGTCTCACTGCCTCTGCTGGCTTGCCTTCTTCCCATAGTGCATCCTGTGCTTTCTTTTCCCAATGGCTGTCTACATGAACAAAAATGTGATTTATCAGACCAGGTCACCTTCTTCCATTGCTCCATGGCCCAATTCTGATGCTCACCTGCCTATTGTAGGCACTTTCAGCGGTGGACAGAGGCCAGCATGGGCAGACTTCCCAGCCTGCTGCTACGCAGCCCCAAACGCTGCAAGCAGCGATGCAGTGTGTCTTCTGACATCTTTCTATTATAGCCAGCAATAAGCTTTTTCAGAAATTTGTGCTACAGTTACTCATCTGTGTGATCGGACCAGAAAGGCTAGCCTACTCTCTGCACATGCATCAATGAGCCTTGGGCACCTACGACCCTGTCACCAGTTTAATGGTTGTCCTTCCTTGGACCGCTTCTGGTAGGTACCATCCACTACATATCGGGAACACCACACAAGACACGCCGTTTTGAAGATGCTCTGACCAAGTCGTCCAGCCATCACGCTTTGGCTCTTGTGAAAGTCACTCAACAACTTACGCTTGCCCATTTTTCTCGCTTCCAATGCACCTAGAACTGGTTGTCCACTTGCTGCCAATATAACCCACCTCTTAACAGGGGCCATTGTAAGAAGATAACCAATGTTATACACTTCATCTGTCAGTGGCTTTAATGTTTTGGCTGATCGGTGCACAGTGAATAGTGTTAAATGCAAATTACTTTTTTGGGAAAACAAGTTGTAGCTAATTATTAATGTTCATTATAGTCACAAGTTGGACAAAGTTCTAACAATTAGGGAAGAAATACGTTAGTGTCTCAGTTGTTGTTGCCAAACATGCTCATTTGTCTCACTGTCAACACATTTCTGCTTTGCTTTACTGACCCAAATGGAAAATGTTTTAGTACAGTTGCCAACTGCTGAGAAGAAGAGAAGGCATACACTTATGTTACATGCTGATCAGCAACATGTACGGTGTCACTGCTGAGTCCTATTTACTCAGTTCTCACAGGATAGGCTTTCTATAATTTCATGTTATATTCCTTCAACTCTTCCATCAGCACAAGGGACATGCTTGTATAGGAGTTCTCTAGTTATACCCTAAGGGCTTATTCAGACGAATGTTGAATACGTCCGTGTGATGGCCGTAAAAACAACGGCCGTCACACGGACGCATGTATTTCAATTGGGGCCGTTTACATGGCCGTTGTTTCAACAGACGGTGTAACGGGTCCGTTGAAAGGTAGAACATGTCCTATTTTCGGCCATTTTCACGGATCCCTCTATAGATTCAAGTCTATGGGGATCCGTGAAAACGGGTCCCACACGGGTGAAACTCGGATGTGAAAAACGTCCGTTTTTCATGTCCGAGTTTCCCCACAATCGTGTGAATAAACCCTTATAGTTTAACTAGTATTAAATACAGTGTAGGTTACCTTCCTCCAACCCATATCACCTTTGTCCACTCTGTATGATATCATATGCATGTGAGTTAATTCAATCTTTATCCCGCTTTCAGCCCGTGCCTGAGTAACAGCACATTGCCATGACGGATTAAAGTGGTACAAACTATATTCCAATTAAAGGGAAGGATCATCGTTGATGTAAATTTCCCTGTATACTTGGGAATCGCCTTGAAAAATTGCCTAGTATACTTCTTTTACCCATATTACTCCGTTTATAAGCAGGAGTAAATGAGCATAAGAGAATCTGCAGAATAAACATTGAATCAGCCCCTCTCCTATATCCAGTTACAGAATACAGACTTGTATATACAGCACCTATGTTTTGTTGATGGTGATGGAAGAGCAAGCACTGAGAATTAGTTTTTCCCATGACTGTTCTCCAATATTACCCAAATTGCTCCTGCTTATAGCAGTTCAGCTATTAGAAGTTTAATATTCACTTGAAAAGGCTGTAGCTGTTAGACAGGGCATCCAGAGCAACCAGTCCATTGCATACTACTGAGGTGTTTAACTCAAGACTGAGTTGGCACTTTTCTGACAATATATAAGTGAAATAGCAACTTGCCAATAGTCAAGTCCAGCCATTGCCTATTCTCATCATCTGCTTTTGGAATCGGTATCTTAAATGGACTTATAAGGATATTAAGTGTACTCCTCAGTACTTTATTATTTGCTTTTGATCTCAAGATTCATTACACTTTTGATTTAATAGCTAAATAAGAAACAGTACCGCTATATAAAGTCATAGTCTCCATAGATGCAGGAATATTTTTGACAGCTATAGTTAGAAGATCCAAACAAAAGCTGGTTGCTCACCAAAATGACATTAATATTATTCACCAGAAATACACTGATATGTTTTAGGCTATGTTCTCACTTGGATTTTTTAAAGAATCGGCAGCAGAAATCCAAGGAAATAAAAGGCCGAAACTCGGATTTCTGCTATGTGAAATCTTTCTATTTTTTATTCCAATGCATAAGATGTTGTAGGAGCCCCAAATACAAAGATACATCCATGTACAGTATTTCAATTTGATCATAACTACTCTATTTTATACAATGTTTTATTTATATTTTATAAACAATGGGTTTCAAGCTGAGAGCAATTTCTCTTGAGCATGCTCAATCCTGGGCAAGCAGACACTGCTATAAATATATAGGGAAGCGGCTGACTAGGATCGAGCATACTGTGTAACATCCATGGGGGCGGACCATCGGGATTACTCACCCATCGACGGCCGCAGCCATCGTTTTGTGAGCGCTGGCCTGCATCTCCTCCCCAGGAGACGTCAGCACTCACTTTCGCTCCACTTAAAGGGCCAGTGCGAGCACATGTGAGACATCAGCAATTAGCCCATGATCACCCTAGTCTACAAGAGGGGCCCTGCCCCTTTGCTCATTGCCTGAGCATTGTTAGTATTCCCATGTTCATCTTTGCACCTGCTGTCATCCGCCATGTCTGGCGCAACCTGCTGCACCCACCTCCATCTGTGTTAAAGCCTCTGCTACTATCTGGACTATTCAAGTACCCTTCTGCGAGACTTTTATTTGATTGGGTGCTTTGTTGTTTGGCTAGCTGCCTCCCCGCTACGGCGGTGCGGCCTAGTGGGTCCGCATACCCACAAACCATACGCTCACGCCATGGACCCCGCTGGTCAACCTGAGACCTTGACGACGACACAAACCATGCTGGCAGAGATGCAAGACCTTCAGTCACGGCAAGACCAATTCCGCCTGTCAGTGAACACCATTGCACACCGGCTGGTTGCACAAGCCACAGTCGTCACGGCACCTATTCCTGCTGTTCCTCCTGCTACACCTCCTGTCAGTACCATTGCCGACCCCGATGCTTCCTGCCGTTACCTCATAGTTATGATGGAGACAAAAGGTCCTGCAGGGGATTTTTGAATCAGTGCCAGATCCACTTCAGACTACATGCCAGGGCCTTCCCCTCTGATGACGCAAGGATCGCCTTCATAATCTCTCTCCTTACTGGCAAAGCCCTGGCATGGGCAAATCCCCTTTGGGAACATCAGGGACAAGAGACTCGTGGCTTGCAGTGGTTTTTTTTTTACAGACTTTCCGTTCTATATTTGAAGAACCTGGGAGAGTTTCTTCTGCTGCTGCATCCCTGCTGACCCTACACCAGGGAGACATCTCCATGGGCGAGTATGCCATTCAGTTCCGTATCCTGGCTGCTGAACTAACCTGGAACAATGAGGCCTTCGTGGCTACATTCTCGCAGGGACTGTCTTCTGGGATTAAAGACGAGCTGGTCGCTCGCGATCTGCCACCTACCCTGGACGATCTCATTTTACTTTCCACCCAGGGTGACATGAGGATCCGGGAGTGTTCCCGAGAGGTTCTCCAGAAGAGAGGATTTCCTAGGCTGGCTTCTACTTTCCAGCAATCCCTATTGTCCTCTCCAGTCATCTCACCAGAGAAGCCTATGCAGATGGACCGGGCCAAATTGTCTACCCAGGAGAAACAATGCAGACACACTTCAGGACTTTGTCTGTATTGCGGCCTCGGAAGCCATGTTGTGCGTTTGTGTCCCCAGAAGCCAGAGAGACCCCAGTGTCTAGGATTGGTTGGAGAGACAACGCTAGGCGGAAAGGCACGAAATATAAACTCCTCTTCCAAGCTGACCATTCCTGTGACCATAGTGTCCGACGAGAAGACGCACCAGGATTCTGCCTATCTGGACTCAGGATCCGTGACAAACTTCATTCAGTAAGACCTAGTGGACCATCTCCAGTTTCCCACTGTTCCTCTGGAGATGTCTTTGGCCATTGCCTTGGTGAATGGTCTTCCTTTGCCCGATCCAATCCTGTCTGAGACCAAGCCACTGAAGCTCCAAGTTGGAGTCCTTTATACTGAACTGATTACCTTCCTAGTCTTGCCTAAAGGCATCAATCCAGTTCTACTGGGCCTGCCTTGGCTCCGGCTGCATGCTCCTGTTCTGCATTGGAGTTCCGGAGAAGTTCTCAAATGGGGCCCCAAATGCCCCCACCGCTGCCTGTTACTGTTCCATCCCATCCATCCAGCCTTCTCTGTCTCAGTCAATAGCGGGATTGCCTACTAATTTTTCTCGTTTTGCAGACGTCTTTAGCAAAAAGGAGGCTAAAACGCTTCCTCCACACCGGTCTTACGACTGTACAATTGAACTGGTCTTAAATGTTTCTCTTCCCCGGGGATGGGTATATCCTCTCTCCTTGCCAGAGACTCAATCCATGTCGGCCTATATCAAGGAGAATTTGGAGAGGGGTTTCATACGAAAGTCTTCCTCCCCGGTCGGGGCCGGGTTCTTCTTTGTTAAAAAGAAAGATGGATCTCTTCAACCCTGCATTGACTACCATGGTCTTAACCAGATCATGGTCAAAAACAAATACCCGTTGCCACTAATATCCAAACTGTTTGACAGTATACCAGGAATTCGTCAATGATATCTTCCGTGATCTCTTCTATGTTTGTGTTGTATTCTATCTTAAAGATATTTTGATTTTCTTTCCAGATCCGACGACTCATCGGAGGCATGTTCGTCAAGTGCTACTGCGATTAAGGGAGAATTGTCTGTATGCTAAGCTGGAGAAGTGCATCTTTGAGAAAGATTCGCTGCCCTTCCTGGGCTACATCATCTCGGACCAAGGTCTCAAGATGGAACCTGAGAAGGTAAAGTCTGTCCTGGAATGGCTATGTCCTCAAGGCCTGAGGTCCATACAGTGTTTTTTGGTATTCGCCAACTTCTACCGGCAGTTTATCACAAAGTTCTCATCTCTGACGGCTCCCATCTCTACCCTTACCAAGAAGGGTGTGAATACCAAGGTGTGGACTCCAGAGGCAGAATCTGCATTCAATAGCCTCAAGAAAGCCTTCACTTCAGTCTCAATCCTCCATCATCCTGACGTGTCTCGGCAGTTCTCATTGGAGGTGGACGTTTCTTCTGTATGTGCAGGTGCACTTCTGTTCCAGAGGAGCTCCAAAGGAAAGGCAGTAGTATGTGGCTATTACTTGAGACTTTTTTGCTCTGCAGAACGCAACTACACTATTGGGGATCGGCAGCGACTGGTCATCAAATTGGCTATGGAGGAGTGGAGACATCTGCTAGAGGGTGCAGTTTACCCCATACTGATATACACCAACCACAAGAACCTCACCTATCTCCAGTCGGCTCAACGACTAAACTCCCGTCAAGTCAGGTGGTCGCTGTTCTTCACCCGTTTTCAATTTGTGCTCCACTACCGTCCCACTGACAAGAATGTGAGGGCCGATGCCCTGTCCAGGTCGTTTGAGACGGATGACACGGTGGAGTCCCTTCAAAGTATCATAGACCCGTCCTGCATTGTCACTGCCAATCCTTTGCAAGTTAGAGACATCCCTCCGGGGAGGACTTTTGTTCGGTTGGCAGACAGGAGAAGAATTCTCCACTGGGGACACAGCTCTAAACTGGCTGGGCACGCTGGTGTCCGAAAGACCCAAGACCTGATTACTCGTTATTTCTGGTGGCCCACGCTACCCAAAGATGTTGCTACACGGTGTGTACTTCTAACAAGGTTGCTCACTCCAAGCCTGCCAGTACCGAATGCCCCCTGGCAGCACATTGTGATGGACTCTGGGACAGACCTTCCTCCCTCAGCAGGATGCAACACTGTCTGGGTCGTGGTGGACCGGTTCTCGAAGATGGCACATTTTATCCTGATGACCGGCCTTCCTTCTGCTCCTCGACTGGCAAATCTCTTTATCCAGCACATCTTCCATTTGCATGGCTTGCCCCTTCAGATCGTCTCTGATTGGGGGGTTCAGTTCACCTCGAAATTCTGGAGAGCCCTCTGTAAACTCCTGGATGAGAAATTGGACTTTCTCTCAACTTATCACCCCCAGTCCAATGGTCAAGTCCAGAGGATTAACCTGATCATGGAGAATTAACTCCGCCACTTCATCTCCATTCAGCATGATGACTGGGTGCAGCTACTTCTGTGGGCCGAGTTCTCATACAACAATCACACAAGTGAGTCCACCACTTCCACACCATTCTACATTGTGTACAGTCAACATCCTACAATCCCTCTTCCTGTGGCGGCTACATCTCAGGTACCCGCTGCTGACTCTGGGGACTTTCTGCAAATCTGGCAACCGACCTGGTCATCTATTTTGCTAGCAGTCAATCGCATGAAGCGAAAAGCGGATATAAAAAGAAGAGAGCTGCCTCAGTATTTCCCAGGTACCAAAGTCTGGCTGTCCTCACGGAATATTCATTTAAAGTTGCCTTCGTAAAAAGTTTGCTCCCAGGTTCCTCGGACCCTTTAAGATACTACAACAGATAAACCCTGTCTCCTATAAGCTTCGGCTGCCTCCTACACTCAGAATTCTCCACTCCTTTCATGTGTACCTCCTGAAACCAGTGATCCTGAACCGCTACAGTAGGACTTCCAGTCCCGCAGTTGCTCCCAGCGGTTCATCTGATGTGTTTGAGGTGAGGGAGATCCTGGACTGCAAAAGGGTAGGAGGAAAGACTTTCTATTTGGTGGACTGGGGAGGGTTTGGTCCTGAGGAGAGGTCCAGGGAGCCTGAAGAGAACCTCAATGCCCCTACCCTCATTAAAAAGTTCCTCCCTCGCTCTGGTCCCAAGAAGAGGGGGCATAAGAGGGGGGGATACTGTAACATCCATGGCCGCGGACCTTCGGGATTACTCATACCTCGATGGCCGCAGCCATGGTCTGGTAAGCGCTGGCCCGCATCTCCTCCCGAGGAGAAGCCAGCGCTCACTTCCGCCCCACTCTGCTGTGTCCAGTAGGGTTCGTGCGCATGCTCGCGCCCGGCCTTAAAGGGTCAGAGAGCGCACATGTAAAACATCAGCAATTATCCCATGATCACCCTGGACTATAAGAGGGGCCCTTCCCATGTTCGTCCTTGCAAATGGTCCCTTAGTGTTTTCCCATGCTCTGCTACCTGTTTTCTGTATCCCATGCTGTGTTATTGTTCCCGAGCCTGTTAGTGATTGGAGTCGTGTCCTGCTTCACCTGCTGTCATCCACCACGTCTGGCGCAACCTGCTGCACCTGCTGTCATCCACCACGTCTGGCGCAACCTGCTGAACCTGCTGTCATCCGCCACGTCTGGCGCAATCTGCTGTACCTGCTGTCATCTGCCACGTCTGGCACAACCTGCTGCCCCCACCTCCATCCGTGCTAAAGCCTCTGCTACTGTCTGGACTATTCAGGTACCCTTGTACGGGACTTTGTATTTGATTGGGTGCTCTGTTGTTTGGCCAGCTGCCTCCCCGTTACATAATGCTTAAAGAAGCACTCTCATGAACATTTTTATTGCTTTGCCGATTTGTAATGGGCATCTTGTACATGTATATGCTATTTATTTGCTTACCGAGTGTCTAGTTTTCAAAACACAGGGTGCCTTCGGCTCCCCAGTGTGGTCACGTGATCTCTGATCTGGTTGGCCGATTCCCACAGTGTCTTATGTGTGGATCAGAAGTCAGTTTCTCTATGTAAGTCTATTTTATGAGACTCACATTACAGTTATGTTTGATCATAGGCAGCTGGATTTTAATAAAGAGAAATGAGTTGGAGTGTTATTTTGCACAATAGATAGATAGATAGATAGATAGATAGATAGATAGATAGATAGATAGATAGATAGATAGATAGATAGATAGATAGATAGATATGGATTGCATGTACACAGAGTACTATAGTTCTCTGTTCCATTGTGAGATACATGGCACGTAAAATCATACAGAAAATACATAATGTGCCATATTAACACATATTATTATGAGCAGTACATGCTGTATGAATTAATATGGAACGCTTGTAATGTATTATTGTACATAAGTAGACTATAGAAATCCTCTCATCTAACGTGACACTGACGTCTGACAATTATTGCAATACTTTCTGTAACCTTTTGTACGACACCAGTATGCCATGAATGCTAGCGGTCATCTTGTGATTGGATTAAACACTTTTTTAGAAAAGGACAGTACAAGGTGGACTCTAGGGTTGCAAACAAATCTTGACTTTTTTTAAATCAACACACAAGTATTAGGCCCCATGCACACGACCGTGTTTTTGCGTCCGCAATTCCCCCGCAAATCCACGGGAGAATTCCGGACCCATTCATTTCTATGGGCCCATACACACTATCCGTGTTTTCACGGGTCTCCGCATGTCCGCACATCCGTGCCGCAGAAACTCCGGACATGTCCTATTATGGGCCGCAAATGCGGTGCGGACATGCCAATAGAAGTCAATGGGCCCGTGGAAATTGCGGATACACCTCCGTGTGTCATCCGCAGTTTTGCGGATTTGCGGAAGTGTTGCTAGGCGACGACCGGGAATGAGTTCTGTCGTCATCATGTTTTACCTAGGCTTTTTTTTTTTCATCCGCATTTTGCGGATTACATACGGATGAACTGCGGAGGACATACGGATGAACTGCGGATGACATTTCACGGAACACGGTCCTGGAATTTGCGGACCAGAAAAACACTACGGTCGTGTGCATGAGGCCTTAGGTGCCGATTCATCAATTGGAATTGTGCTAATAGATATGATCATATCTGGATCACTATAGGGTTGCAGGAAGTATTCTGAATGACCTTGTAAGAGACAGGCTGGTCAGAAGGAAACAGCATTGAATCAAAGAGTTTAAAATAATAAAAAATTCAGGAGAATCATGAAAGAATATTGACAAATTAGAGTGAAATACCAGACACTATATAGGTGTGGAACAAGAGAAAGTAGAAAGTAAATATTGGATAATATCTTAATTCAATGACAAAAAAAATCATTTTGGTTATACAATTAAAAACATGTCATGTGTGTAGCACATTGACTGACATGTCTTAAAATGTTTTAGAACAACAAGTCCTCAGGCACATGACTATACTGTATCTACCTCTTTGTGGATTCATGCAGGATCCCGAAGAAAACCAAGTCTTGTCATGTTCCATCATAAGTTGCAGATAATATTTTCAGATGACAATAAGAACCTCTGTGTCATTCAAATGGCATTAGTACTGAGACTAAACCATTAATTATGTTCTTTGTTAATCGCTGTTTTTTGTGCAGTCTTAACGTATATTAACGCACCATTGATCCACCACCAGGTAATAGTTTACAATGCAGAAAACACATATTGGGGAAGATTTATTTTTACTTAGACAGCTAAACTAGACCAGGCAGGCAGAAGACGCACCAAATTTATCACAGCGGTACATGCTGGATGATAAATTTGGCGCATCTTGTTAAACATATTTTTTTCTTCCTTACAGGACCTATTTTTTGGCTTATTTTCAACCAATATTTGGCGCCACAATTTTGACACATTTTAAGCCAAAGCCCCATTCACTAAACTGTACCTCAATTTTCAAACACTTTTCAAAAGTGTCTGGTGAGGTGCATAAAAGTGTCTAAAACACATAATAAACGTGACGCCAATTTTTTGGGTCCAAATTATACCAGAGTTCTGCCGCATTTCGCTTAGTAAAATCTCCAACATAACGTTTTCTGTGGCAAAAAGATGAATTATTGTTGTTTTAAGTCACAGCACTTACAGCAAAGACTGAGAAGAAGGGCAGTAGAAAATTTCATCAGTTTCTATTTAAAGACTTATGCAAAGCATTTAAGAGATGATTTACTGGCCAACACTGTTCGGCACAGTAAATTGTCAGTCAGGACTACCTTACAAGAGGTTACAGCTGGGTAATTATGGCATATTTCCAAAAACCCTTATTTAGCAAAGACGTCTTAATGTATGGCGCCTGATGAGGACAAACTGGTTTACTAAGTATTCTTTGGTTTATGTCAATGGTCTAGCAGGCATTGGAGGACCACATGCAACTGTGTAATCTGGAGACTGCATCCATATAAGTGGTGTTTGTGGAGGCACAATGATATATAGTCAATATACAGTGACATCATCACATACAGGAATCATAATATTATTGATGGTTAGGCAGTATATCTTGTGCACCCGAGCCCAGGAGCTTCAATCTAGTTCAAATGAATATGATACCAGATTACTTAATGTCTGGCAGGGGGGAAGTTTCGTAAGTTAAAGAGGCTCTGTCACCAGATTTTGCAGCCCCTATCTCCTATTGCAGCAGATCAGCGCTGCAATGTAGATAACAGTAACGTTTTTGTTTTTTTTCAAAAACGAGCATTTTTGGCCAAGTTATGAGCATTTTTATATTTATGCAAATGAGCCTTTCTTATGTACAACTGGGCGTGTTTAAAGTTATGTCCAACTGGGCGTGTATTATGTGCGTACATCTGGGCATTTTTACTTTTTTTACTAGCTGGGCGTTGTGAATAGAAGTGTATGATGCTGACGAATCAGCATCATCCACTTCTCTTCGTTACCACCCAGCTTCTGGCAGTTCACAGACACACAGCGTGTTCTCGCTCATCCGACGCGATGAAGTTCCTGTGGGAGGAAGTGAGTGACGTCACAGCGTGATCTCGCGAGGACACGCTGTGTGTCTGTGCACTGCCAGAAGCTGGGTGGTAACGAAGAGAAGTGGATGATGCTGATTCGTCAGCATCATACACTTCTATTCACAACGCCCAGCTAGTAAAACAAGTAAAAACACCCAGATGTACATACATAATACACGCCCACTTGTACATAACTTTAAACACGCCCAGTTGTACATAAGAAAGGCTCATTTGCATAAATATAAAAATGGTCATAACTTGGCCAAAAATGCTCGTTTTTAAAAAAAAACTAAACGTTACTGTTATCTACATTGCAGCGCCCATCTGCTGCAATAGGAGATAGGGGTTTGAAAATCTGGTGACAGAGCCTCTTTAACTGGTGTCTGGATGAAAGCTTTAGGATTTGATTTTTGTTGAAAAATGTCATACTTAAAGTGGTTTTACAATCCCATAAAATTGATGGCCTATCCTATCCTCCAATATGTGATTAGACAGTGTCCGACTCTCGGAACGCCTGCCGATCAGCTGTTTTGAAGGTGTTCATATGAATGCTGCTTCCCCTTCATTTCTGCTGCTCATACTGTGAATCGTCGACACATCTGTAGCAGGGGTTCACAGTATTACTGCCTTCTCCCATTCACTTCAGTCGGAAAAGGCTGTAATACTGTGAACTGCCGCTATAAGTGTGTTGGCGATTCATAATGTTAGCAATAAAGGAAATTAAGTAGGAGCAGTGGTTGTACGATGGTGAGTATTTTCACCATTAAAGGCTATTTTACAGTTTACATATAGAGTTAAGCCACATAAAAAAAATAAAGAAACCGCACAGAACCTGCTAGAGTGATCTCACCTGTAATATTGAAACGAATTGTCCCACTGCATTGCAGAAGCGCCTGTAAGGGAAGCGTCTGTCGACAGGCTCATTGACTATTTCCAATAGCAACAAATAGAATCGGGAAAACAGGTCTAGACTATAATGCAGACTTATATCTTTCTAAATGTCTTATATCTATACCTATGTCTTATATCTTTCTAAATAACATACCCTTTAGAAAGAGGTAAGAGACCTGAGGGGTGGGTCGCTTTCTCTGGGCCCTTAGGGTATGTCCATACAGTGTTTTTTGCAGGACGAAAATTCTGCCTCAAAACTTCATCTGGAATTTTGAGCAGATTTTGATCTGCCTGCACGCCGTTTGCCGCATTTTGAGCGCCATTGAGTGCTGCGGGAAAAAACGCCACGAAAAATGCTTTCTCTACCTCCCATTGATGTCAATGGGAGGTCAGAGCCGTAAACACCCGAAGATAGGGCATGACACTTCTTTTTCCCACGAGCCGGTTTTACCGCTCACAGGAAAAAACGCCTCCACCTCCCATTGAAATGAATGGGTGGCGTTTTTGGCCATTTTTTTGTGCGTTATCCGACGTTGTTTCCACGTCAAAAAACGTGTAAAAAAACTCTGTGTGAAAAGGGCCTTACACTGCCAGAAAGCCTGACTGTCAGTCCACCCAGTAGTAAACCTGCTTTCAGGTAATTACATTGTTATGGCCACCTTACACCGCCCAGGCTAACTTACCTGTGATTCTTCTTCCCGGCGCTGCATCTCTGAGGTCCGTGTCTGGTGGCCTCCCACGCCGCCAGCGTTCTGCCCTGGGTCCTAGGGCGCACTCTGGCTCTTGCTTTATTAAAATGCCAGCACGCGCCAAAATTATTTCCACCCAGCTTCCCCGGGTATTTAAGTTCCTCCTCTTTCCATGCTCTTTGCCAGAGCAATTTAGTTCTTCTAGTGTTCCCAGTGTTACTAGAGTCTCAGCTGTCTCGTTTATTAGATCTCCTCTGTTTTGACCTCAGCCGGTACCTTGACAATCTGTGCCTACCGCCTGCCCTGATCTTTTGATTATTGACTCGTGACGAACTTTGGTCACCTGCCCTTGCCATTAGCTACATGACCCATTACAAACCTTGCTGCCTGCCCTGACCTTTTGCTATACGACGCTTATTGGCACTACACCTGTTACGTTGGCTGTCACCAAGGGATACTATTCTCGGGATAACAACATGGGATTCCCCAGCAGCGAAGTCCAGATCCCTGTAAATGGGTTAAAGGCTGAAGACCAGGGGTCCCCTTAGACTGTGCTCCCCGGTTTAGCCCCACGTCAAATCCTTGTTAACAAGGTATGTTCACACCTCCCTCCCACGGGTTCCGTGACATACATGCTATATTAATAATGTACTGAAGAGTCCTCAGAATGCAAAAAGATAGGGAACACATGTGCTTCTGGCGCTTCTGACAAGGTGATACTGACAAATGCTTTGTGAGGGGTGTTGAAAATAATGACAATGTCAAGCGCTTCATGGAAAGAGAGATGATATTTCTGAGTAGTACGGATGTAATTACAAGACATGGTGACAAACTTCTAGAATAGGGAAACGTTAGAAAGACTTTATTAGGCATGTTCACCTAGTATACTGGAGGATGGCTAAAATGTAATATTCATATTAGAACAGGTATGAAATATTATCCATAAGCCCCAGTTTAGGGAGAATTGAACGACATGACCTGTAGTAATATTTTTGTCTTCTTAGTCTTTTTTTGGGTTTCCAACTGATAATTTGATAACAACAGAGTGGCACCCATAGACCACCTCATTCATGGCTCCAGAAAATCCCTTAATAGTATGCCAATCCACCAGTAATTGTGAGGTATGGATGGGAATGAATGTACCCTTTACATATGACCTAATAGATAGTAGGGAGAACGATTATTATTTTTTAAGGTATCAATAGGTCTCCTTGCCTTTGCCTTTGTGCAGCTTTCACACATAGTATGTCCGCCCCGGATTCTTCTGTTATGTGACATGTGGATTGTCAGACTCATACACATAAATCACTAGCTGATATTAACACTATGACTATGTGTTTGCCAGAGAGCATTTAAGAGTTGAACATTCTTGGCATGTAAGGGGTTGCCCATGAATATTTCATTCGGTCCTTTCACTAGTATGGGGGACACAAATCCCCTGTTCCTCCTCATTAGCATGTATGCATTTTGGAGGAGTAGAATGGAGCGGTGGTTGAGCATTTGTCACTCCATACAACTCCTCATAGATAGGTTATAGAACAGTCCCTAGTTGTGTACAGTGGAGGAAATAAGTATTTGATCCCTTGCTGATTTTGTAAGTTTGGCCACTGTCAAAGTCATGAACAGTCTAGAATTTTTAGGCTAGGTTAATTTTACCAGTGAGAGATAGATTATATTTAAAAAAAATAAGAAAATCACATTGTCAAAATTATATATATTTATTTGCATTGTGCACAGAGAAATAAGTATTTGATCCCCTACCAACCATTAAGAGTTCAGCCTCCTCCAGACCAGTTACATGCTCCAAATCAACTTGATGCCTGCATTAAAGACAGCTGTCTTACATGGTCACCTGTATAAAAGACTCCTGTCCACAGACTCAATTAATCAGTCTGACTCTAATCTCTACAACATGGGCAAGACCAAAGAGCTTTCTAAGGATGTCAGGGACAAGATCATAGACCTGCACAAGGCTGGAATGGGCTACAAAACCATAAGTAAGACGCTGGGTGAGAAGGAGACAACTGTTGGTGCAATAGTAAGAAAATGGAAGACATACAAAATGACTGTCAATCGACATCGATCTGGGGCTCCATGCAAAATCTCACCTCGTGGGGTATCCTTAATCCTGAGGAAGGTGAGAGCTCAGCCGAAAACTACACGGGGGGAACTTGTTAATGATCTCAAGGCAGATGGGACCACAGTCACCAAGAAAACCATTGGTAACACATTACGTCGTAATGGATTAAAATCCTGCAGTGCCCGCAAGGTCCCCCTGCTCAAGAACGCACATGTACAGGCCCGTCTGAAGTTTGCAAATGAACATCTGGATGATTCTGAGAGTGATTGGGAGAAGGTGCTGTGGTCAGATGAGAATAAAATTGAGCTCTTTGGCATTAACTCAACTCGCTGTTTTTGGAGGAAGAGAAATGCTGCCTATGACCCAAAGAACACCGTCCCCACTGTCAAGCATGGAGGTGGAAACATTATGTTTTGGGGGTGTTTCTCTGCTAAGGGCACAGGACTACTTCACCGCATCAATGGGAGAATGGATGGAGCCATGTACTGTCAAATCCTGAGTGACAACCTCCTTCCCTCCACCAGGACATTAAAAATGGCTCGTGGCTGGGTCTTCCAGCACGACAATTACCCGACACATACAGCCAAGGCAACAAAGGAGTGGCTCAAAAAGGAGCACATTAAGGTCATGGAGTGGCCTAGCCAGTTTCCAGACCTTAATCCCATTGAAAACTTATGGAGGGAGCTGAAGATCCGAGTTGCCAAGCGACAGCCTCGAAATCTTAATGATTTACAGATGATCTGCAAAGAGGAGTGGGCCAAAATTCCATCTAACATGTGTGCAAACCTCATCATCAACTACTAAAAATGTCTGACTGCTGTGCGTGCCAACAAGGGTTTTGCCACCAAGTATTAAGTCTTGTTTGCCAAAGGGATCAAATACTTATTTCTCTGTGCACAATGCAAATAAATATATATAATTTTGACAATATGATTTTTTTTTTTTTTATATAATCTATCTCTCACTGGTAAAATTAACCTAGCCTAAAAATTCTAGACTGTTCATGACTTTGACAGTGGGCAAACTTACAAAATCAGCAAGGGATCAAATACTTATTTCCTCCACTGTATATTCTTGAAAACAAAAATGCAAAGAGATGGATTCTAATATAGTTTGAACATTTCCACCTGATTTTTTTCTTTAAAAAATTCTAGATCTAATGAACAAGATCACTGGAATAGTTGTGTATAAACAATGATGAGAAGAATTCTACTATTTCAATGTTAGCAAAATATCTTTGCCTGTAAAAATACCAATATCCGGAGAATTAGTTATTGACATATGCATGGTCTTGGAGCAAAAGTTGTAAGGGTTAAAACCAGACCTTAATCTAGAATGGTAGAAGAAAATTGCTTGCAGGTTGATATGATCAGTGAAAGTTGTCTATGTATAGTATATTCTAGCCAATGAAAGGTGATGACTCAAATGAAGGATAAAATATACAGATCTGAAAGAATTTACATTATTGAACTCTGTGTATTCTATGGTTGCATAAAAACAGACAACTACTGCCAATGTTTGTTGGAGACAAAATAGATACGCTTATTACAGCTGCCACTTTACAGTCATAGAATGAATCAATATCCACCAGTAGCTTTTGAAATCTATATATGTAAATAAATCACCTGCTCTCTAGCTAGATCTATATACCCCACATGAAGCTTATCTCTTAATGACGTGCTGAAATGATAAATTCTCTAATCCTGCTAGAATGTGTACACCGTGTTCCAAATTATTATGCAAATGTTATTTTTCGCTGATTTTCCTAAATAGTCGATGCCAATGACAGTCAGTATAGTCTTCAAGCCATCAACCGTTGGAGTATAATGCTAATTTTATTGAACAAATCTCTACCCTTCCTGGCTATATCATCTCGGATCAGGGTCTCAAGATGGACCCTGAAAAGGTCAAGGCTGTCCTGGAGTGGCCACGTCCCCAAGGCTTAAGGGCCATACAACGCTTCCTGGGATTCGCCAACTTCTAAAGACTGTTCATTCCCAACTTCTCTTGTTTGACAGCTCCCATCTCCACCCTCACTAAAAAGGGTATGAATGCCAAGGTATGGACTCCAGAGACGGAACTCGCATTTAAAACCTTAAAAAAAGCCTTCACGTCAGCCTCTATTCTTCATCACCCTGATGTATCCTTACAGTTTTTATTAGAGGTGGACACCTCCTCTGTTGGTGCTGGTGCACTATTGTTCCAGAGAGGTTCGAAAGGCAAGACGGTGGTATGTGGTTACTACTCCAAGCTGTTTTCTTCCGCAGAGCGCAACTACTCTATTGGAGATCGGGAGTTACTGGCCATCAAGCTGGCCCTGCAGGAGTGGAGACACCTACTGGAGGGCGCAGCTCATCCTATCCTGGTCTTCACGGACCACAAGAACTTGACCTACCTACAGACGGCTCAACGGCTGAATCCTCGTCAAGCCAGGTGGTCATTGTTTTTTTTATGGTTGCGGTTCGAACTCCACTACCGACCTGCCGACAAGAATGTGAGGGCCAATGCCTTGTCTGGGTCATTTGAGACAGAGGACACTGTGGAGTCCCCACAGAATATTATCGATCCTTCCTGCATCTACTCTGTTAACCCTCTGCAGGTTAGAGACATTCCTCCGGGAAAAACTTTTCTACATCTGGCAGACAGAGGAAGAATTCTTCGCTGGGGTCACAGTTCCAAGCTGGCAGGTCATGTGGGTGCCCGTAAGACCCGAGACCTAATTGCCCGTCAGTTCTGGTGGCCCACGCTGCCCAAAGACGTCATGGACTTTGTCTCCTCCTGTACGGTGTGTGCAGCAAACAAAGTTGCCCACTCCAGACCAGCTGGTCTGCTTCAACCACTGCCTGTGCCCTATGCCCCCTGGCGGCATATTGCTATGGACTTTGTCACAGATCTGCCTCTCTCTGCGGGATGCAGTGTGATCTGGGTGGAGGTGGATCGTTTTTCTAAAATGGCTAATTTTGTTCCTCTGACTGGTCTGCCTTCTGCTGCTCGACTGGCTGATCTCTTCATGCAACACATCTTCCATCTGCACGGATTACCCCTGCATATTGTCTCGGATCGAGGGGTCCAGTTCACCTCAAAGTTCTGGAGAGCACTCTGCGGCCTACTCGGTGTAAAGTTGGACTTCTCCTCAGCTTACCATCCTCAGTCCAATGGACAAGTTGAAAGGATTAACTAAATTTATGGAGAATTATCTGCGGCACATTGTCTCCAGGCGGCATGATGACTGGGTGCAGTTGCTCCCGTGGGCTGAGTTCTCTTATAATAAACATACCATTGAGTCCACCACCTCCAGTCCGTTCTTCATAGTCTACAGCCAACATCCTCGAATACCCCTGCCTGGCTCTACTATGTACCAGGTGGCGGCAGCCGACTCTACCTTCAGGAACTTTCTGCAGATATGGCAGCAGACACGATCTTGTATTCTGTTGGCGGTAGACCGCATGAAGAGAAAGGCAGACACTAGAAGACGAGAACCTCCCCAGTTTCTTCCAGATACAAAGGACTGGCTGTCTTCCAGGAATATTCGGCTGAGGGTGCCATCTTGCAAGTTTGCTGTAAAGGATCTGCCAGGCACAACTTCTGTGTATACACCCATAGGTAATCAGTCTGCACCTGAGTCTATGTCTCTGAGACTGACTCCATCTTCCACCACTCAGGATGGCAGGATGGCAGGCTTAGGAGTGGGAGAGCCTATCGCAGCCTGGCCAGACGGAGCTAGCTCCCGCCCTCTGTCTATTTATACCTGCCTTTCCTGTTCCTCCTTTGCTTGTGATTCTTCTCGTGTGGTTTCCTGGCCCAGCTACAGCTTCTACTATTTGATCCTGCTCCATACTGACCCTGGCTTACTGACTACTCTCCTGCTCTGCTTTTGGTACCTCGTGCACTCCTGGTTTGACTCGGCTCGTTCACCACTCTTGAGCGTAGGGGCCGCCGCCCAGTTGTACACCGTCGCCTAGGGCGGGTCGTTGCAAGTAGGCAGGGATAGAGTGGCGGGTAGATTAGGGCTCACTTGTCCGTTTCCCTACCCCCATCACTACATAATCACAAGCAAAGGAGGAACAGGAAAGGCAGGTATAAATAGACAGAGGGCGGGAGCTAGCTCCGTCTGGCCAGGCTGCGATAGGCTCTCCCACTCCTAAGCCTGCCATCCTGAGTGGTGGAAGATGGAGTCAGTCTCAGAGACATAGACTCAGGTGCAGACTGATTACCTATGGGCGTATACACAGAAGTTGTGCCTGGCAGATCCTTTACATTTGCTCCCAGGTTCCTTGGACCCTTCGAGATTCTACTACAGATCAATCCTGTGTTGTACAAGCTTCGACTGCCTCCTACCCTCAAGATCCCTAACTCCTTCCACGTCTCCTTGCTGAAACCCGTGGTCCTGAACCGCTACTCCAGGACTCCTAGTTCCGCAGTGGCTTCTGGCGGTTCATCCGGAACTTTCGAAGTGAGGGAGATCCTGGCCACCAAATAAGTCGGAGGAAGGACGTTTTACTTGGTGGATTGGAGGGGATTTGGTCCAGAGGAGAGGTCTTGGGAGCCAGAGGAGAACATTGATGCTCCTGTCCTCGTGAAGAAATTTCTTTCCCGCTCTGGCCCCAAGAGGAGGGGGCATAAGAGGGGGGATACTGTAACATCTATGGCCGGGGGTCGTCGTTCAGACTTACCTCTTGGCGGCCCTGGCCATGGACATCTCTCTTCACGGCGTCAGCTCCCTCCAGGGAGACACCGGCACTCTCTTCCGGGTTCTCGGACTGATTCCCGCAGGGTGTCCACCCCCTGCGCGTGCACAGCCTTAAAGGGCCAGTAAGCGTCCAGCTGTCACCCATCAATTATTAGGGGCTCTGCCCACTGGTTCCCTGCCTGAGCGTTGTGTATACCTAAGTTTGTCTTGCATTACCTCCAGCCAGGACGTGATGTCCGGACAATGAATATACATTACCTCCAGCCAGGACGTGATGTGTATTCAGAATCCTGACACTTCTCTGCACTTCTCTGTGATTTACAGCACAGTACAGCGAGATCTCGCTGTAAATGACAGTTTAAAGCGTAATCTCGCGAGACTACTCCTGCTGTGCTGTAAATCACAGAGAAGTGCAGAGAAGTGACAGGAGTCTGAATACACATCACGTCCTGGCTGGAGGTAATGTATATTCATCGTCTGGACACTGCAGTAACGTTATACTGTGTTTATGTGGCAGCACATATTGATATAGCTATATCACTAGTGCTGTGTAAATGAATGGAGAGAAGTGTATGACGCTGATTGTTCAGCGTCATACACTTCTCTCCACAACGCCCACTTGGCCATATAGTAAAACACGCCCAGTTGTCCATTGAGAAACTCATTAGCATAAAGCTAATATACAGTGAAGGAAATAAGTATTTGATCCCTTGCTGATTTTGTAAGTTTGCCCACTGACAAAGACATGAACAGTCTAGAATTTTTAGGCTAGGTTAATTTTACCAGTGAGAGATAGATTATATAAAAAAACAAAGCTGAAAATCACATAGTCAAAATTATATATATGTATTTGCATTGTGCACAGAGAAATAAGTATTTGATCCCCTACCAACCATAAAGAGTTCAGCCTCCTCCAGACCAGTTACACGCTCCAAATCAACTTGATGCCTGCATTAAAGACAGCTGTCTTAAAGAGGCTCTGTCACCAGATTTTGCAACCCCTATCTGCTATTGCAGCAGATAGGCGCTGCAATGTAGATTACAGTAACGTTTTTATTTTTTAAAAAACGAGCATTTTTGGCCAAGTTATGACCTTTTTTGTAGTTATGCAAATGAGGCTTGCAAAAGTCCAAGTGGGTGTGTTTAAAAGTAAAAGTCCAAGTGGGCGTGTATTATGTGCGTACATCGGGGCGTTTTTAATACTTTCACTAGCTGGGCGCTCTGAAGAGAAGTAACATCCTCTTCTCTTCAGAACGCCCAGCTTCTGACAGTGCAGATCTGTGACGTCACTCACAGGTCCTGCATCGTGACGGCCACATCGGCACCAGAGGCTACAGTTGATTCTGCAGCAGCATCAGCGTTTGCAGGTAGGTCGATCTTACCTGCAAACGCTGATGCTGCTGCAGAATCAACTGTAGCCTCTGGTGCCGATGTGGCCGTCACGATGCAGGACCTGTGAGTGACGTCACAGATCTGCACTGTCAGAAGCTGGGCGTTCTGAAGAGAAGAGGATGTTACTTCTCTTCAGAGCGCCCAGCTAGTGAAAGTATTAAAAACGCCCCGATGTACGCACATAATACACACCCACTTGGACTTTTACTTTTAAACACACCCACTTGGACTTTTGCAAGCCTCATTTGCATAACTACAAAAATGGTCATAACTTGGCCAAAAATGCTCGTTTTTAAAAAATAAAAACGTTACTGTAATCTACATTGCAGCGCCTATCTGCTGCAATAGCAGATAGGGGTTGCAAAATCTGGTGACAGAGCCTCTTTAAATGGTCACCTGTATAAAAGACTCCTGTCCACAGACTCAATTAATCAGTCTGACTCTAACCTCTACAACATGGGCAAGACCAAAGAGCTTTCTAAGGATGTCAGGGACAAGATCATAGACCTGCACAAGGCTGGAATGGGCTACAAAACCATAAGTAAGACGCTGGGTGAGAAGGAGACAACTGTTGGTGCAATAGTAAGAAAATGGAAGACATACAAAATGACTGTCAATCGACATCGATCTGGGGCTCCATGCAAAATCTCACCTCGTGGGGTATCCTTGATCCTGAGGAAGGTGAGAGCTCAGCCGAAAACTACACGGGGCGAACTTGTTAATGATCTCAAGGCAGCTGGGACCACAGTCACCAAGAAAACCATTGGTAACACATTACGCCGTAATGGATTAAAATCCTGCAGTGCCCGCAAGGTCCCCCTGCTCAAGAAGGCACATGTACAGGCCCATCTGAAGTTTGCAAATGAACATCTGGATGATTCTGAGAGGGATTGGGAGAAGGTGCTGTGGTCAGATGAGACTAAAATTGAGCTCTTTGGCATTAACTCAACTCGCCGTGTTTGGAGGAAGAGAAATGCTGCCTATGACCCAAAGAACACCGTCCCCACTGTCAAACATGGAGGTGGAAACATTATGTTTTGGGGGTGTGTCTCTGCTAAGGGCACAGGACTACTTCACCGCATCAATGGGAGAATGGATGGAGCCATGTACTGTCAAATCCTGAGTGACAACCTCCTTCCCTCCACCAGGACATTAAAAATGGCTCGTGGCTGGGTCTTCCAGCACGACAATGACCCGAAACATACAGCCAAGGCAACAAAGGAGTGGCTCAAAAAGAAGCACATTAAGGTCATGGAGTGGCCTAGCCAGTCTCCAGACTTTAATCCCATCAAAAACTTATGGAGGGAGCTGAAGATCCGAGTTGCCAAGCGACAGCCTCGAAATCTTAATGATTTACAGATGATCTGCAAAGAGGAGTGGGCCAAAATTCAGTCTAACATGTGTGCAAACCTCATCATCAACTACAAAAAAACGTCTGACTGCTGTGCTTGCCAACAAGGGTTTTGGCACCAAGTATTAAGTCTCGTTTGCCAAAGGGATCAAATACTTATTTCTCTGTGCACAATGCAAATAAATATATATAATTTTGACAATGTGATTTTCAGTTTTTTTTTTATATAATCTATCTCTCACTGGTAAAATTAACCTAGCCTAAAAATTCTAGACTGTTCATGTCTTTGACAGTGGGCAAACTTACAAAATCAGCAAGGGATCAAATATTTATTTCCTTCACTGTAGGTCATAACGCCGTCAATAATGATAGTTTTTCTAAATAAAAAACACTGCTGTAACCTATATTACAGCGCCGATCACATTATGTACAATATAGGCCACTTATAATGTGGTGACAGAGCCTCTTTAAAGGTGCTGTATATATAAAATTAGATTTGTGTAGATGATTGATAGCAAAAACAATATATATTTTGCCTGTTGCAACACGACTCATCCATCATTTTGATTGGAATGATTTCACCACGAAAATATAAATAATTTAAATGGATGAATATTGAAATAATATATACAAAAAATGATGGTTTGTCACATAGCTTGTCGCGTTTCATTATCGAAAAAATAGACAGCCGTTTTGTAGGCTGGACAAACTTCCAGCCAGTCATTGAGACCTGAGATGTTAATCTGTATCACTTGAGCATGATAGTTATTTTTAGTGCTTCAAAGATTACTCTGAATGAGATTATTAGTTTGAACTGTTCTTCAAAATTTGATACCTTGAGTTATAAAAAGTTTTACTTCATCCGTCCTATTTTTACACACGTGTACAACATAAGCTTTCATTCTATATGTTAACATGTGTCATAGGATTTCTATTAATACAATGCAAGGTACTGTAATGAAATATTTCTTACTTACTTTGTGGGTAATCAGTATTAAAGTGTAGCTAAACATTTGACAAACTTCTGACATGTCATAGTGACATGTCAGAAGTTTGGATTGGTGGGGGTCCGAGCACTGAGACCCCCACCAATCGCTAGAACGAAGCAGCTGAAGCGCTCGTGTGAGTGCTCAGCCGCTTCGTGTCCGTTCGCCTTTTTCTGAATGAATCGGAGTACGGGCACATAGACTTTCTATTGAGTCCGTACACTATACATTTATTTCCGGAAAAAGCCGAACAGACACGAAGTGGCTGAGCGCTCACACGAGCGTTTCAGCAGCTTAGTTCTAGCGATTGGTGGGGTTTCAGTGCTTGGGCCCCTACCAATACAGACTTCTTACATGTCACTATGACATGTCAGAAGTTTGTCAAACGTTTAGATACACTTTAAATTTAACACCCTTGCCATAAAGCTGCACAGTGGCTTATCTGTCACTGTCTTGGATTTAACAATTAATTGTCAGAACCAATGACCGTTTCATTTGTAGTTCACTACATTCTCCATGATCATCCACTAAAATACTGGCTAAAGAAGACATTCTCCTCTAGTCTCATAAAACAAATTCTAAATGCAATACCCAAGTCAATTAAAGAATTACATAATGTAAATTAGTAAACGGATTAGCTTGAACAATATTATAATCCTGCGCTATGTGGTTCATGCAAATGTGACTACTGTCACCAGCTAAAGATTATAATTTACTTGGGATTCTTGAGGAGATTTCAATAAAATGGAAAAACACATAATATAAAATCTGACATAATTCATAGTCTGATATAATTATTTGTTTTCATAATGAGCTACTACTCTTCAGTACATAACGCTGTGCAGAATGGCGGCTTAGTGATTAGCAACGTTGTCTTGCAGCCCCTGAGTCCTGGGTTTAAATCCAACCAAGGCGTTTGTATAGTCTCCACGTGCTTGCATGGGTACTCCAGTTTCCTCCTGCTCCAAAAAAACCAAACATAAAGATAGTTTGGCACTACTGTGTCTTAGATCAGGAAATGCCATTATGAGGGACTTATGTGAATAGTGACAATCTCTGCACAGTGCTGCAGAATATGTTGGTGCAATATAAGCAACAGGATGTTGCTTGACTATGAAATCATCATTTTTTATGGTATTACCCAGTGGCAAATAAAAAGTACAATGGGTCTATGCAGTACTTAAAGGGTTATTCCCAACTTAGACATTTATGGCATATTCACACACAGGATATGCCATAAATGTCTTGTAGATGCGGGACCCAGCTCTGAGACCCACGCCTATATCTAGAACAGGTGTCACCGACCCCTGTTTCGCCTGGTGAGGTGGCCGTTGGCTGCAGATTCCAGGCGGGGACAAGTGCAGAGGTTCATTCTGTTCTATAAGAGTTTTGGAAACAACCGAGCATGCGCTGCCCTCTCTCCACTAGTCCCAGCCTGAAATCTGCAACCAGCGGCCACCTCACCAGGCGAAATGGGGGTCGGGTGGCACCATTACTTGATATGTATCAGACATTTATGGCATATCCTCTGGATATGCCATAAATTCAATAATGTCTAAAATGGGATTATAAATAAGGTGGTAATTCCATAAATGTCAAAAGTGGGATTATCCCTTTAAGTACTACATTGAAGGGTAACACACAATGATGTACTACCTTACTGCCCAGCCCTGATGGCAGCCCTGCACAGAACAGGAGATGCATGATGCATCATCCAGAGAGTGCCGGCTCCACAGCCAGAGCTCACGGCTAGGCAGGGTCTAGGAATACACACTGTGCTGTGGGGCCAAGGGCTGCACCTGGCATCAGTCTGGGCCTTACAAATTCAAACGCCTAGAGCCGGGATGCAGAGTGTGCGCAGCGGACTGGTGTAGGCAGGGCTCGACCTACAGTATGCTATGCTCCACGGGGAAGAGTCAGGATATAGCTCCGTGCTCTGCACTCTGAGCAGTGGTTCAAAAAGAATAGTTTGCTGTGTCCCTTCCCTCTTTCCTGTGGATAGGTGATAAGTTGTTTTGGTGGGTTATCATATACTGTAATCTCAGGATCTGGACTACCACCAATCGCTGAAGCGAAGAAGCAGAAATTCTCAGCTAAGTGCTGTGCCCCTTTGGAGGTAACCGGCTTTGCTTGGCTCTCCTCAGAGATGCACTGTAAGGACACATACTTTCCATGAGTCTTTACACTGCTCATATCTTCGACAAGAGCAGAGCAAACCAATCTAAAATGAATAGGCACAATGCTCAGCTGAGCCCCTTAATTTCAGCTATCATGGAGGGTCAGTTACCAGACCCCCACCAATCAAAACTTCTGACATTTCACTATGCGATGGCGGTTACCCTTTAAGCACCACTGATCACCTTCGAGATGAAGTGGAACATTGACTGTGAGCCAAACCTTATAACAACATCTGTGCTTAACCTCATTATCTTGCGGCTTTGGAGCCATGTCACCAGAGGTGGCAAACTGCCACTAGGGCACGGAGACAGGGCACTAGGTCAACCTGTCATATTATGTATTAATAGATCACCAGGGATTTGGTATAGGTAGCTGTAATAAATAGTATGACCTTTACATTTATATTTAAAATGTCAAGCTTGCTCACACATTGGACATGTATGTTTGATCAACCTTCTTCATAGATAAATATACTCTAGCAGTCCCCAGGCCATATTGTTTTTTAATATTAAGAAGACTGGTTATAGACAAACCAGCCAGATCATAAAGGAAGTGTAGTAACTTGTCTTAGTAACTGGCTTGTAGAAGAGGGTAACAAACTAGCACATTTATTACAATAAATTATAATAAAATAAAATACGAATGTGAACTTTCCCGTATTTGTAAGATATATTAAAGGGGTTTTCCACCTTCTGACAACTGATGTCCTATCCGCCAGATAGGTCATCAGTACATGATCTGTGGGGGTCTGACACCCGGACCCCGCACAGATCAGCTGGTCTGGTGCCTCAGTGCACCAGATGTACATGGCAGAAGCACTTAGCTCTGGCCACGGAATAGCGGCCGAGCTGCAGTACTGTTCAAGTGAATAGGAGCGGACCTGCAGTTCTGTAGTACGGCCACTATGCTACGTACGGAGCCAACTGCTTCCGTGCTCCGTACATAGTATTAAGTGCCATAACATCTGGTGCCGCAGGCCACCGGAGCGGCTTATCGGTGCGGGGTCCGGCTATCGGACCCGCACCAATGATATACTGATGACCTATCCGGCGGATAGGTCATCAGTTGTCAGAAGGTGGACAACCCCTTTAATATGGTGTCTGAATATAAATTCTCAATAGATAAATTGGTATGTGAATAATCTTATTACATTTTATACATATTATATGTTTATGTACATTTTCTATGCTACCGTTAAACTATTTCCTGCTCAAATCGTTTTTAGACAGAAGCCTTTTTGGTGCTACCTAAGACCCTAGACAGCTTTAATGCTAATACATCTGCTGGTATCCTGCAATGCACAGTAAAGCCTCATGCCCATTTCATCTTTTTTCTTCAGGCTGCTATCTGTTTTTCTAACTGATGGCACCCTGACACATTCATTTCAATGGGGCCATGCACACTCCCGTTGTTTTAATGGAACCGTGTGGTTGTTCCATCAAAAATAGGACAGGTCCTACTCCTATCCGTTTTTGACAGAACAGTTTCGGCCTTTTCATTGATTTTGTCCGTGAAACAACGGCCTGCACACGGAAGCCATCCATGTGCGGTCCGTGTTTCACTGATCCGTCATTAACGGCCGTACGACGGCCAACGGAAGTGTGCATGAGGCCTTAGAATTTTCAAGGCTGAAAAATCAGCATTTATTTTATTATTACACTCTTCAACATTGAAATTGCAAGACCAAGAAGGGCAAGTCGTAAGGTCATTCAAATCAAGGAAGTAGCAGGTGTCGCTAAGATCTGAAAATTATAAAATATTCAAGCACCTGGCTCCAATCTGTGGCATGTGGGAGGGGCATAAGCGCCAGATTGAAAGCAAAGATAATTCCAAATTAACCTATTAGTATGTTTTGAAGTGGAGGGGATCCAAAGTACCCAGAGGAAACCCATAGAAACACAGGGAGAACATACAAACTCCATGCAGATGTTGTTCTTGGTCGGATTCGAACCCAGGACCCCAGCACTGCAAGGTAACATATACTTATAATGATTGTTTTTTGTATGAACATTAGAAACCATAGACTAATACTTGGAATATTATTTTTCATTGCTAGAAGAGCCTATCAAAGACATTTTATTTGTCTTATAAACAAAGACAACTGAGGAATTACAAATAGATTAGGGTCAGGCACGAACCACATGCATTTAGTGAAGATATGTAACTTTCTGCACGGAAAAGATATATGCATTTATGACCAGCTAGAAAGACTTGGCAAAATAACAGTGATTCCATGCCAGATTGGCAGGCTCCAAAAAAATGATACCCTGTGATAGCTTCATTTGACCACCTCCTTTAATTGCACTGATTTATTGTCAAGAATTTCTATAGTGTTATTAACACAGGTACAACTACAATTAATACATATGTACTAATGTAAGGGCATACATACAAGGGATTTTCTTCATGACACCTTCTAAAAGATATACCTTTATTGCTTTTTTCCTTACTGGCATGTCTCTTTTACGGCTCAATAAAGGCTCTTAGCGTCAGCAACAACTCAACACTTCCTACATGTACTTTGATTAATGGCACCATTACACTCTGAATAGCAAGCTGGAATAGTCCCAATACAGCTTTATTTCTACCACACATTTCTACATATATTACACTTACTAGATTACGTATACTCAATTGCGCACTGATGGTAAAAACTTGGTTACGTTGAGGTATGTGCCATGTGACAACAAATACACAAAACTTTAGTAGTCGAAACCATATATTTGTAAGATATTGTTTTTAGCTTTTCTTAGTGAAGTCGATGGGAACTGAACGGGCACGGAATTTGGAAGAGAGCTGCAGAGCTCTCAGGGTGGGGGTCTCAGTGATCGTTTAACACATCTCTATGACATGTCAGAAGATTGTGCACAAAGGTAATATATAAACATTGTCTCATGTATACATGCTTACTTCTTGGGTATAAGCAGAAGTCTAAATAATGATATCACTACTTGGCAATAGCTTTTTGAAAAATTTCTTTCTGTAAACGGACCTTACCTTCTTCTTCAAAGATTTAGAGTTCAGCTACTCTACATATAGTTAAATATAAACAATATGTTGAATGCAGGATTATTGTACTTTAACCAAATGCTACAGTGGGAAGCGAACAGTCAGTAAGAAAGATCTATCAATTATAGTCATATTTAATTGTTGTCAAAATTTAAATTTTTTAATGACTTGAGCACAATCTAAGGGCTTGTTCACATCAGCATTGTACTTACGTTTGGATTTCCATTCATCTGTTCGGTCAGAGGAACAGATAAATGGACAGAGAAACGGAAAGTATAGTTTCCGTTTGCAATACCATTGATTTAAATGTTTTTTTTCTGGTTAGTTAGTTTCAGTTTGCCTCTGTTCCGCTAGGTTTCTGTTTTGTTTTTTTACGGAAACAATAGCGTAGTGTGCTGCACTATTGTTTCCGTGAAAAAACCTAAACCTAGCAGAATGGTGGCAAACGGAAATGATACTTTCTGTTTGTATTTACGTTCATCTGTTCCTCTGATGGAACAGATGAACGGAAATCCAAATGGAAGTTCAACGCTGATGTGAACAAGCCCTAAAACAACTATGACAGTTTGTATAACTACGTGTTTTCTTTTATTTCAATAGCATTTCTAGAGATAGATTCCCCTGTGTATTATGCAGCCCAGCTAGAGGAGGAGGATACAGCTGCTTGTAAGGCCTCGTGCACACTTACATCACCGTTTTCACGGCCGCTTTTGAGGACATTTAGAGGACATTTTTTTATTTTCCTAATTATGTACACTATATTGACAAAAGTATTTGGATACCTACACTTTTTCTGACATCCCATTCTAAATCCATTAATATGGAGTTGGTCCCCCCTTTGCAGCTAAAACAGCTTTCACTCTTCTGGGAAGGCTTTCTACAAGATTTTGGAGTGTGTCTGTGGCTGGCTCGCAATCTCCGATCTAGTTCTTCCTAAAGGTGTTCGATGGGGTTTAGGTCAAGACTTTGTGCAGGATAGTCAAGATCTTCTACACCAAAATCACAAAACCATGCATTTTTGGACCCTGCTTTGTGCACTGGGGAACAGTCATATAGAACAGAAAAGGGCCGAACCCCAAACTGTTCCCACAATGTTGGAAGCATGAAATTATCCAAAATCTCTTGGTATGCAGAAGTATTAAGAATTTCCTTCACTGGTACTAAGAGGCCTAGGCCAACCCCTGAAAAACAACCCCATAGCATTATCCCTACTCCACCAGACTTTACAGGTGGCACAATGCAGTCAGACAGGTTACATTCTCTTGGCATTTGACAAACCCAGACTCCTCCATCAGACTGCCAGATAGAGAAGCAGGATTCATCACTACACAGAACACATTGCTTTACACTACTCCATCTGACGCTTGCCATTGAGCTTGGTGATGTAAGACTTGCATGCAGCTGCCATGGAAACCCATGCCATGAAGCTCCTGGCGCACACTTTTTATGCGGATATTCATGCCAGAGAAGGTTTGGAACTCTGCAGTTATTGAGTCAGCAGATCATTGGCGACTTTTATGCACTATGCGCATCAGTTCTCGGCGACCCCGCTCTGTAACTTTACATAGTCTGTCACTTCATGGCTGAATTGCGGTGGTTCCTAAACGCTTCCACTTTGCAATAATACCACTCACAGTTGATTGAGAAATATCAAGGAGGGAAGAAATTTCACAAACTGACTTGTTGCAACGGTGGCATCCTGTTACAGTACTATGCTGGAATTTATTGAATGACCCATTCTTTCTCAAATGTTTATAAGGGCAGACTGCATGGCTAGGTGCTGGGTTTTATACATCTGTGGCAATGGGACCGAATGAAACACCCGAATTCAATGATTAAGAAGTGGGTCCCACTACTTTTGCTATTGCTTATATATTGTATATTCGAGAAAGGTTTTATATTTTGGTTTCCTATTACTTCATGAGGTTTTTCCAGGAGGTGACAGGTCCTTTTTAATTAACTAACCTTTTCAGGATTTCCTACACTTTTCAGTGTTTACCCAATATAAGATCTATGTAGCTATGAATAACATTTATTGCATTTATGCTATATTAATTAGACTTTTATTCATAAGGGCCTGTTCACATCAGCGTTGGCTTTCCGTTCAGGGGTTCACCCAATGGAAACCTCAGACGAAAACCCTGAACGGAAAGCCAACGCTAATGTGAACAGGCCCTAACATAAAACATTTTCATAGACTGTGTGTATTAATTTACCCTTGTTATTTATGGATATCAAACAATTTTGTGTCGGATTTCAGCACATGTTTTAGTCAATGGAGGATTGCATGCCAATGCAATTACTGTGCGTTTGTTGCAAGTGACCACATGCATCTGTCATTTCATATCATTTCACTAAAAACAAAAATGTTGTTCTTTAAAACCACAATCAAAACCAGGTTTTACAAACTTGTTCTTGCAATGTGTAAGAGAGTCATTCAATGCTTTGCACACAGAATTTAGCATTGTACAGTACATATACAGCAAAGCATTTCTGTTAATTATTAACAGTAGTAATTCTCTAGAGTCATTCATTGGCGGCATTCCAGATAGAGAACAATACAAAGCCAACATACTAATAATAGTATATAGGTTGTATAAAAAATACCACTGTGTATTTTTCCTAAACGGCAAAACAAAAAAAGTGTTTATTTTTCTCGTGTAGAAGGTCAAATTGCTGTGTAATGACATAATATGGCCAAAAAGACAGAGAGATAGCAATTTGCTCGTAGACCTATCAGTCCCAAACTATATACTGAATCTCTGATACAACTGAATTAGAATTTGACAGTCACCAAATATTGTATAGCTTTAGCTTTTTCTGCATTTAATAAATAAAACGCATATGCTAATTCATATGTTCCCAAAAATTGCTTCTAAAAAGCAAGCCCTCATATGGAAAATAAGGCCCCATACAGAAAAAAAGGCCCAATACAAAAAACAAGGCCTCATATAGAAAAAAACTTCTCCATACAGAAAACAAGACCTCATACAGCTATATGAACACAAAAATAAAAAAAAGTTCTAGCTGTCTGAAAGTTGTGACATAATAAAAAAATTCTAATGATGCTTCAGGCTAAAACTGGCTAGGTCCTCAAGGGGTTATGGTTATTGTGTGGGCATTGTAAACCTGGCACAACACTCCCATAGATATTTTTAATCAGTGTTTTATAATTACCGACTTAATGTAGTATTAGCAGCATCTAAAGTTAAAGGGATAATCCCAAAATCATAAATGATCACCTATCCAACAGATAGGTGATGATTTTCTGATCGCTAGGGCCCCACTGCTGGAACCTCCACTGTTTGTACCAAACTCCCAGATCCTCCTCACTGCGAACCCCGCAATAACCAGGAGCCTGAATGGAGCGGTGGTCAAACATGTGCCCGCGTCTACATTCACTGTCTATGAGAGTGACAGAAACAGCCGAGCTCTGTACTAGTCTGTTTCTGTCATTCACATAGCCTCTGAATGGAGTGGCAGTGCGCATTTTTGAATGCCGCTCCACTCCATGTCCTCCTCAGTGTGGTCGAGCAGTGAGGAGGAACTTAGGGTTTGGAACCCATGTTTAAGTATCTATCATAAACATATTAAATACTTATCTTGCTATATCTCACAATACCTTACATGATTCTACAAATTACTATGATACAATTTCCAGCCCTCATTTAGCAAGTGCAATATATCACTAAATCAGTGGCATAGAAAAAAGACTGGCTTCATAGCAAAGATTAAAATGAGATCTCTTTCAGGTATTGTTTGACACTACCACACTCTTAACCACCAGAGACAGGGAGCCCCAGCCTTGGTTAGGGAAATGGGGCAATGGCCCTCTAAACTACAGCTTGTTTTCTTTATATTCGCCGTTATCTATTGTATTAATTCAATAGAGAAGACTATGTGAGAAGACATTTCTGTGTTCCACTTTTATTTTTCTTATTGTAAAAATTAGCTCAATTACGCTTCTCTTTGATCCTCGATCCGCCCCTGAGTTCTGGTGCTACCATCCCATTTTCATCCCTCTATTACAATTTCGACTTTCTTGTCTCCTAACATTGTAGCACATGTGGAGAACACATTGCTGTGTCGGTCCTCACTAACCATTTAAGATGGGGGCAAGACCAACTTGGAATGGGCTCCCCCTCTCTAGGGGCCCCATAACAGCCACATGATCTGCCTGTATGGTACCAAATCCCTTGCCCTGAATTACATGTTTTGTTGTCTTCAGGCCATGTCATTGCTGCCAGCTCCAAGAATTGGGTGAGCATTGTTCAGGCCTGCAAAACTGGGTCAGAGATCCAAATTGGAAAATGAAAAGACTGGAAAAAGATGGATGCCATTTATTTTTTTGTTTATTGCATAACTCACTTTCCGATACAATGGTAAAACAAATATATCAATACAATATTTATCCCCACACCAACCCCCTTCAGCAGAATAAAAATAAATGGATGAATGACAAATTTTATTTAAAAAAAACACTTTTTAGAGCGATTGCTGATAATGGCAAGAAAAGATGCAAGTGGGCCAAGTCAAAATAAAGATGACAGGAGGCACAGCTACACCAACATTTGTATATTAATATTTGTTGTATAAGTAGAGGATCACGCTTGTATTTTCTTTCCATTGCATCCATTCCATCATAATATTTTTTTTCAGGATCTGGCGTGATGATTTTTTTTTATCAGTGAGGTGAATGGGTGATGGATGGCAAAAACAATGTTTCAATCAGTTTAAATCAGTGGCAGAGCAAAAAGACGTACTGCATAAACATGCGTGTGAACCCTGCCAGAGTAAGGTACACGTGCCTGGTATCCTGATAACCATTGTAAATAGAAAAAAGTGGTCAGTAAGGAGTTATTAGGCATTTTGAGAAATATTTCTACATTATTCAGAGTTTGTTCCAAATAAATGAAAATTTATTCTTCTAGAGGAGAATGTCTCCGTAACACGGCATGAATTGGAGCATGCCATCTCTGTATGCCTCCATATAAAATTGGATATACATGGGAAGGAACAGTATGGGCCCAGTGGAGTAACTACCACGGTAGCAGCCGTAGCGGCTGCTACGGGGCCTGTGGGGGCCCGTGCCGCCAGTCGACACGCCCCCACATATGCCCGGTGGCGCCGCTAGCAGCCATTATGGCTGCTACAGCGGGAGCGCCGCTACTATGGGGCCCGCGCTGTCGAGCCTCCAACAAGTATGGGCCGGGCGACACAGGCCCCCTCATGCATGTAGGCATGAGGGGGCCCCGATGCTAGCGACAGCCAAATACATGCATTAGCGCTGAATGGCCGTGCATGTTCCGTGCCTGACCATCCAGTGCCTTACAATGACGCTGATTGACTAGCGGCGCAATGTCATCGCGCCGCTTTCATGCTTGAAAGGCTTGCCAGAATGACTTGCCCCATCAATCAACGTCATTGGATGACGCTCGTTCAGCTCCTGCAGACCCGCTCAGAAGAGAGCAGATCTGCACCGCCAGCGAACAGCGTGGAAACGGGGTAATGTGAGTATGTAAAGTTTTTTGGTTTTTTTTCATAAAACTGTGAGTGGCATTATCTATAGTGGGGGCTCTATCTACAGGGGGGTCGTCTATATGTGGGCCACTATATACAGGGGGGTCTATATGTGGGGCACTAGTTACAGGGGCGGTCTATATGTGGGGATGTGGGCCACTATATACAGGGGGGTCTGTATGTGGGCCAATATCTACAGGGGGGTCTATATGTGGGGCACTATCTACAGGGCCTTCTATGTATGTCACTATCTACAGAGGCTCTATGGGGTCACTACAGGGGGCCATGGGGGCACTATCTACAGGGGGCACGGTGTGTGTATGTGTGACAGTGTATGGTACTATTATAATCAGGGACATAGTGTATGGCGCTATTATAGTTAGAAGTGCAGTGTATGGTACTTTATTATAGTTAGAGGTGTTGAGAATTTTAACTATGTTTATAGGTGCAGAAATGTTTTAAAAGTGAGAAGTTGAAGACATCTGAGCGGAAAACTGCAGAAATGGGTCATGGCCGGGAGAAGTCATCATAGAGGTCTGGACCTGAGGGAGAAGAAAAGAACTAGAATCTGAGACGTCACCGGTGAGTCACTTAACCCCTTAAGGACGCAGCCTAGTTTTGGCCTTACTTTATGTGGTAATAACGTCGGAATGCTTAAACGTATCCAAGCGATTCTGAGAATGTTTTCTCGTGACACATTGGGCTTCATGTTCGTGGTAAAATTTGGTCGATATATTCAGTGTTTATTGGTGAAAAATTGCAAAATTTAGAGAAACTTTTGAAAAAATAGCATTTTTCAGAATTTAAATGCATCTGCTTGTAAAACAGACGGTTATACCACCCAAAATAGTTACTAGTTCACATTTCCCATATGTCTACTTTAGATTGGCATTGTTTTTTGAACATTCTTTTATTTTTCTTGGACGTTACAAGGCTTAGAACATAAACAGCAATTTCTCATATTTTTAAGAAAATTTCAAAAGCCTTTTTTTTAAGGTACCTCTTCAGTTCTGAAGTGGCTTTGAGGGGCCTATGTATTAGAAACCCTATTAAAATACCCCATTTTAAAAACTAGACCCATCAAAGTATTCAAAACAGCATCTAGAAAGTTTTTTAACCCTTCAGGCATTTCACAGGAATTAAAGCAAAGTGGAGGTGAAATTTGAAAATTTCATTTTTCTTGCTGAATTTAAATTTTATTCAATTTTTTTTCTGTAACACAGAAGGTTTTACCAGAGAAACACTACTAAATATGTATTGTCCAGATTCTGCAGTTTTTAGAAATGTCTCACATGTGGCTCTACTGCGCTCCTGGAATAAAACACAAGCCCTAGAAGCAAAGAAGCACCTAGTGCATTTTGAGGCCTCTTTTTTATTAGAATATATTTTAGGCAGCATGCCAGGTTTGAAAAGGTGTTGAGGTGCCAAAACAGTAGAAATCCCCCAATAGTGACCCCATTTCGGAAACTACACCCCTCAAGGAATTCATTTATGGTTGTTGTTACCCTTTTGACCGCACAATTTTTTCACAGCACGTATTTGAATTGGACTGTTACATAGTTACATAGTTAGTACGGCTGAAAAAAGACACATGTCCATCAAGTTCAACCAAGGGAAGGGAAAAGGGAAGGAAAAATTTCTACACATAGGAGCTAATATTTTTTTTTGTTCTAGGAAATTATCTAACCCTTTTTTAAAGCCATCTACTGTCCCTGCTGTGACCAGCTCCTGCGATAGACTATTCCATAGGTTCACAGTTCTCACTGTAAAGAAGCCTTGTCGCCTCTGCAGCTTGAACCTTTTTTTCTCCAGACGGAGGGAGTGCCCCCTTGTTTTTTGAGGGGGTTTTACAAGGAACAGGATTTCACCATATTTTTTGTATGTGCCATTAATATATTTATATAAGTTAATCATGTCCCCCCTTAGTCGTCTTTTTTCAAGGCTAAATAGGTTTAATTCTTTCAATCTTTCCTCATAACTTAAATTCTCCATGCCCCTAATTAGCTTCGTTGCTCTTCTTTGTATTTTTTCCAACTCCAGGGCATCCTTTCTATGAACTGGAGCCCAGAACTGAACTGCATATTCTAGATGAGGCCTCACTAATGCTTTGTAAAGTGGTAATATTACATCCCTGTCCCGCGAGTCCATGCCTCTTTTAATACACGACAATATCCTGCTGGCCTTTAAAGCAGCTGATTGACACTGCATGCTGTTATTGAGTTTATGATTTACAAGTACACCCAGATCCTTCTCAACAAGTGAATCCGCCAGTGTAGCTCCCCCTAGGACATATGATGCATGCAGGTTGTTGGTACCCAGATGCATAACTTTACATTTATCTACATTAAACTTCATCTGCCAAGTGGACGCCCAAACACTTAGTTTGTTTAAATCTGCCTGTAATTCATGAACATCTTCCATAGTCTGAACTATATTACATAGCTTGGTGTCATCTGCAAAAATAGAAATAGTGCTATTAATCCCATCCTCTATATCATTAATAAATAAGTTGAATAATAGTGGTCCCAGCACTGAACCCTGGGGTACACCACTTATAACCGGTGACCATTCAGAGAAGGAATCATTGACCACAACTCTCTGGATACGGTCCTTGAGCCAATTCTCAATCCAATTACTAACTATATTTTCTAAACCTATAGTCCTTAATTTACCCATTAGGCGTCTATGGGGGACAGTGTCAAATGCCTTTGCAAAGTCCAAAAAAACTAAATCCACAGCGGCCCCTCTGTCCTAGACTTCTGCTCACCTCTTCATAAAAACAGATTAGGTTAGTTTGACAACTTCTGTCCTTAGTAAAACCGTGCTGGCTGTCACTTATAATGCTATTTATTGTCACATAATCCTGTATATAGTCCCTCAATAGCCCCTCAAACATTTTCCCCACGACGGATGTTAAAGAGGCTCTGTCACCAGATTTTGCAACCCCTATCTGCTATTGCAGCAGATAGGCGCTGCAATGTAGATTACAGTAACGTTTTTATTTTTTATTTTAAAAAAACGAGCATTTTTGGCCAAGTTATGACCATTTTTGTAGTTATGCAAATGAGGCTTGCAAAAGTCCAAGTGGGTGTGTTTAAAAGTAAAAGTCCAAGTGGGCGTGTATTATGTGCGTACATCGGGGCGTTTTTAATACTTTCACTAGCTGGGCGCTCTGATGAGAAGTAACATCCTCTTCTCTTCAGAACGCCCAGCGTGCAGATCTGTGACGTCACTCACAGGTCCTGCATCGTGACGGCCACATCGGCACCAGAGGCTACAGTTGATTCTGCAGCAGCAACAGCGTTTGCAGGTAAGTCGATCTTACCTGCAAACGCCGATGCTGCTGCAGAATCAACTGTAGCCTCTGCTGCCGATGTGGCCGTCACGATGCAGGACCTGTGAGTGACGTCACAGATCTGCACTGTCAGAAGCTGGGCGTTCTGAAGAGAAGAGGATGTTACTTCTCTTCACAGCGCCCAGCTAGTAAAAGTATTAAAAACGCCCCGATGTACGCACCTAATACACGCCCACTTGGACTTTTACTTTTAAACACACCCACTTGGACTTTTGCAAGCCTCATTTGCATAATTACAAAAATGGTCATAACTTGGCCAAAAATGCTCGTTTTTTAAAAATAAAAACGTTACTGTAATCTACATTGCAGCGCCTATCTGCTGCAATAGCAGATAGGGGTTGCAAAATCTGGTGACAGAGCCTCTTTAAGCTTACTGGTCTATAATTACTGGTGGAAGACCTAGAGCCCTTTTTGAAAATAGGCACCACTGTGAAATGAAAAAAATGCAATTTTTTCCAATAAAATTTCATTTGTGATGAAAATTTCTTATTTTCACAGGGAACAAAATAACCCATTTTGTTGCCCAATTTGTCCTTAGTGCGGCAATACCCCATTTGTGGTGATGAACTGCCGTTTGGGCCCATGGGAGGGCTCAGAAGGAAAGGAGCGCTATGTGTTTGTTGGAGTCCAGATTTTGCTGGATTGGTTTTCGGGTGCCATGTCGCATTTGCAGAGACTCAGAGGTATCAAAGCAATGGAAACCCACCAGAAGTGACCCCATTTTGGAAACTACACCCCTCAAGGAATTCATTTATGGGTAATGTGACCATTTAGACACCATAGTTTCTTCACAGAACTTATTTGAATTGGGCTGGGAATTTTAAAAAAAATATTTTTTCCAATAATATGTCGTTTTAGTTCAAAAATTCTTATTTTCACAAGAGATAAAATACTCCATTTTGTTGCCCAATTTGTCCTGAGTGCGGCAATACCCCATTTGTGGTGATAAACTGCCGTTTGGGCCTATGGGAGGGCTCAGAAGGAAAGGAGCGCTATTTGCTCTTTGGAGTCCAGATTTTGCTGGATTGGTTTTCGGGTGCCATGTCGCATTTGCAGAGCCCCAGAGGTATCAAAGCAATAGAAACCAACCACAAATGACCCCATTTTGGAAACTACACCCCTCAAGGAATTCATTTATGGGTGTTGTGACCATTTTGACCCCATAGTTTTTTCACAGAACTTATTTGAATTGGGCTGGGAATGAAAACAAAATTTTTTTTTTTAAATAATATGCAGTTTTGGCTGAAAATGTCTTATTTTCACAAGAAACAAAATACCCCATTCTGTTGCGCAATTTGTTCTGAGTGCCGCAATACCCCATTTGTGGTGATAAACTGCCGTTTGGGCCCATGGGAGGGCTCAGAAGGAATGGACAACCATTTGGCCTACTGGGGATTTTCAGGTGCGAAGTCATGTATGCAGAAGCCCCTGAGGTACCAGTACAGTTGAAACCCGCAAGAAGTGACCCCGTTTTAAAAACTACACCCTTAAGGCATTAATCTAGAGGTGTAGTGAGCATTTTGACAGGAGACCTACACCCCATAAACTGTAATGTGGGTTCTCCCGGGTATGGCAATACCCTACATGTGGCTGTTATCAGCTGCCTGGGCACACAGCAGGGCCCAGAGGGGAAAGACGAGGGGGGATAAGCTGTGCGGAGTTCATCAGGCTAAGTAAAATTGGGGTAAATTATAAACCAAGGGATGTATGATAAATTTTAAAACACTCTTTCATACAGAGCTCTGGTTATTCGGGACACGTGTCACATTGATTTATCGCCCTCTTATAGCAGACTTTGCACCTCTTTTGACTTTTTCCCTTCTTGCCAGTTTGGGGAACTTCTCCTGGAAAGTGTTGCCCTGGTACGATGCGTGTGGCCTCGCTTCCAGAAGTACTGGGTGCTTCTTGGTCCCTAAAGATTAGGTTCCTGATAATCACCTCTTGAAATTCCAGGAAAGTTCCCCTCTGGCCTGCACATCGATGTAGCACGTACGCATTGTACAATGCCATCTGTATGAGGTGCACGGCCAGCTTCTTATACCACACCGCACGGCGCTGTAGGGCTTCAGGACTTGATCTGACAAGTACATCCCTCCCATGTACCTATTGTAGTCCAGGATGCAGTCTAGTTTGGGGGTGGCATTTCCTTCATATATCCTAAATCTGTAGGTATACCCTGATGCACTCTCGCACAGCTTATACATCTTCACGCCATACCTTGCCCTCTTACCCGGCAGGTACTCGCGGAATTGAACCCTCCCTCTAAAATGTACCAGGGACTCATCAATAGAAATACACTTCTCGGGGGTGAATGCTTGGGAAAACCGGGCACTGAAACGGTCTAATAGGGGTCTCCGTTTATACAAACGGTCAAAACTGGGGTCATCTCGGGGTTGGCACGGCTTATTATCAGTATAATGTAAGAAGCGAAGTATTGCCTCATTCATTTATTTTTTTAGGTTGCAGTTCAGTTCTGAAGTTTCTTTGAGGGGCCCATATATTAGAAACCCCTATCAAACACCCCATTTTAGAAACTAGACCCTCAAAGTATTCACAACAGCATTTAGAAAGTTTATGAACCCTTTAGGTGTTTCACAGAAATTTAGAGCAAAGTAGAGGTGAAATTTACATTTATTTTTTTTGTCAGAAAATCCTCTTTATACCATTTTTTTTATAACACAAAAGGATTTATCAGAGAAACGCAACTTAATACATATTGCCCAGATTCTGCAGTTTAGAGAAATATCCCACATGTGGCCCTAGTGCGGTAATGGACTGAAGCACCGGCCTCCAAAGCAAAGGCGCACCTAGTGGATTTTGAGGCCTCTTTTTTATTAGGCACCATGTCCGGTTTGAAGAGGTCTTGTGGTGCCAAAACATTGGAAACCCCCCAAAAGTGACCCCAATTTGGAAACTAGACCCCTTGAGGAATCCATTGTAGTTTTCTTGGGGTGCATGCGGCTTTTTGATCAGTTTTTATTCTATTTTTAGGTGGCGTGGTGACTAAAAAACAGCAATTCTACTATTGTTTTTTTATTCTATTTTTTTTACAGCGTTCACCGTGCGCTATAAATGACATATTCACTTTATTCTGCGGGGCGATACGATTATGGCGATACCCTATGTTTATAGTTTTTTTTAATGTCTTATGGCGTTTGCACAATAAATATACGTTTTATAAAAAATCATTCCGTTTTTGTGTTACCTTATTCTAAGAGCCAGCACGTTTTTATTTTTCAATCAATCAATAAAGCCGTGCGAGGACTTATTTTTTGCATAACGAACTGTAGTTTCGATCAGTACCATTTTTCGGTACATGCGACTTTTTGATCTCTTTTTATTCCATTTTTTGAAGTGGACCAAACAATTGTGATTGTGGTACCGTTTATTATTATTTTCTTTTACGGTGTTCACCGTGCGGGATAAATAACAAAATAATTTTGTAGTTCAGGCCGTTACGGACGCGGCGATACCAATTATGTATAGTTTATTTGTTTGTTTGTTTATATATTTTTATTAATAATAAATGACTGATAAGGTAAAAAGGGGGATTTTTACTTTTAATACTTTTAAAACTTTTATTTTCTTATTTTTACACATCTTTTTTGTACTTTTTTTTTACTTTATTACTTTGTCCCACTAGGGGACTTGAGGGCAGGAGGCCCTGATCGCTATTCTAATACACTGCACTACATGTGTAGTGCAGTGTATTAGAACTGTCAGCTACTCACTGACAGCAAGCATAGTGGGTCCTGACTAATGTCAGGGCCCACTAGGCTTCCGTCTATGGCATAGCCGGACGCCATTGTTTGGTGTCCGGTTGCCATAGTCGCTATCGCTATCGTGTAGCAGGCCGGCGATGGCAGCTTAACCCCTAAAAAGCCGCGATCTCTATAGAACGCGGCTTTTAAGGGGTTAATCAGCGGGGACACAGCGATCGGTCCCCGCTGTAGGAGCTGTGACAGCTGCTGTACGAGACAGCAGCTGTCACAGCTCCTGTATGTGTCGGGAGGACGGCCGAAACGGCCGTTACTCCCGAGACGTACTATTAGGACATGGAGCGCGAACGATACAGCTACCATGACCTAATAGTACGTCCAGGAGCGGGAAGGGGTTAATGTAAATGTTTATTCTGCTTCTGATCAGTATTGTAGTCACTGTGTGATCTGCAGCGAGATGATGGGTGATATGATTATGATATGATTTTTTTTTTGTGAAACAGCATCTCCCAGCATATCCTCACCATTGTTCGGGCCATGCTGGGAGCTGTAGTTTTATGCCGTACAAACCTATACGGCAGGGGTTGCACTAAATTGAGCTGTATTTGTTCTGGTGTTGTATATATGTACTCAGGTTTGTTCTGGTGCTGTACATATGTATGGGCTTGGTTCTAGTGCTGTATATATATATATATGTACTTAGCTTGGTTCTAGCGCTGTATTTATGTACTGAGCTTGGTTGTGGTACTGTATGTATGTCAGAGCTTGGTTCTGGATCTGCAGTTATATAGGATATATTTCTAATAACAAAATTGCAGAGCAGATGAAATTGTTCTCAATTCATTGTTTAATGGGAATCTGTCAGGTAGTTTTAACCCCTTGAACCATCACCATGCGGACCTGACAATATTTCCAAACATTCCCTTGTTTTTTTCAGATGCAGCAAAATTTTTAAAATCCACTTTTAAAACAGCGCACAATATATGCTAATTACTCATTAAAGGGTCATGGGGCGGTGCCGCTATCCTGAAGAGTCACATAGTCCTGCCTCCAAACCCACCTTTCCATGTTTGAGTGACATCTCGCTGGCTGATACAACTTTCTCGGATGCACCATTGCCTTGTGGCACTGTACACAAGGGGGAGGGGGCGGTGTGGCACTATACCAAAAGAGGGGCTGTGTGGCACTATACACAAGGGGGAGATGTGTGGCACTATACACATGGGGGAACTGTACGGCACTATTTACAAGGGGGAGGGCTGTGGCTCTATCTACAGGGGCTGAGTGTGGCGCAATCTACAATCTACTAAGGATGGGGGGGCTGTGCTGCGCTGCACTTTCTACTAAGGGCGGGGGCTGTGTGGCACTGTATACAGGGGAGGGGGGCTGTGTGGCACTATATACAGTGGGAGCTGTATAGCGCTATATAAAGTGGGGGCTTTATGGCGATATCTACAGGGGGGCTGTATGGCACTATCTACCAGGGGAGGTGGGGGCGCTATCTACAAATGGGGTGTGACACTGTCTATAGGTGGGACTATATAGCACTGTCTACAGGGGGGCTGTATTACACATTTTACAGGGGTCACTATTTATAAGGCGGGCTGCTTGTGGCACCCGGGGGGGGGGGCAAGAGTTTGCTATGGGGCCCAGTCTTTCCTAGTTACGCCACTGTATGGGCCCATATATTTCTATGGGCAACTCATTACGGATCTATACAACACAGATCCATAATACTGTTGTGAAGGAAACCGCTGCAAAAATAGGGAAATAAATAAGCTTCTCCATTGTAAATATTGATCAGGGAGTCCTTTTGGGTAGCTAAAAAATCATTATTAAGTAGAAATGCAAATATATTTGGGACATTATACAGCAGCCTGTGAGTGGCATATGCAGATCTTCACACTTGTGTCACCTGAATGAATTGATACATGCTTTGATGTCCAGCGCTGGTGAGGGAGCAAGATAGCCCCTGCTCTTAAGGCGGGATTCACACGACCGGGTCGGGTCCGAGCCCGAGTGCCGGCCGGTAAAATCGGCCATTCTGCCCGGCCGGTTTGCATAAAGTTATGCATCCGTGCCGGGCCGGGCAGATCCGGACAGTGACATCAGCGGCAACTCCTGAAGGGGAATCCCCATGTGTTCGGGGATTCCGCTTCAGGAGTTTCCCCTGATGTCACTGCCCAGATATGGACAGAGACATCAAGCGCTCTGTCCAGGAGCGGAATCCCCGAACACACGGGGATTCCGCTCCTTCAAGGAGCTAAAGTGCGGCTAGCACATAGCAGAGCGGGGAGATACCTCCCCGCTCTGCTATAGTGGCGTCGCTACAGTAGTAGCAGCCGCAGCTGCTGCTGCAGCTGCTAGCGGCGCCATCAAAGCTGTCGCCGGGCCAGGGCGCTTTTAAAACAAACAGGAGAAGGGAGCCAGCGCAGCGCTCCCTTCCACCTGCTGTACACCCCGGCCCTGCCACACCGTGTACAGCGATGCCATTCGTCAGAATGGCATCAACTCCTCCTCCTCACATGCACTCTGCGCTGTGAGGAGGAGGAGATAGAGCGCAAGAGCCGGAAAACCCGGCCGTCACTCGGGACACATCCCGGTGATGGCCGGGTATTACCCGGCCCCATAGACTTCTATGGGAGCCGGGCGGCCGGGTACCCGGGCGAAAATAGAGCATGTCCTATTTTTTGACGGGCGGTTTTCCCGGCCGTCAAAAAATCGGTCGTGTGAATAGCCCCATTAGGGGTCTATTATTTCTAATGCAGCCGGGTGCCGGCCGATTTATGAACGGCCGGCACCCGGCCGGGAAACCCTGCCGTGTGAATGAGGCCTAACAGTGCGCTTATAGAGGGCTTCAGATGGGATCTTACCATAAACAGTTCTGCTGGCCAAAAATTGTTTTACTAGTCCCCACCCCTTGTTATTGCCATTTCCATGCATTATTAATTCAACCTGCCCCATTAGAGCAGAGGTCCAAGGGTCTAAGATAATAAAGTGATTTATATGTAAATGGCAGGGTCTACAAACATTACTCTTCACATGTATAGACACCTTTACTGTGCATCGTATAATAAGGAACAATATGATGCAAAAATAAGCCTAAATGATAACACTGGAGAAAAGGCCACATACATCTCACTAATCTATCTATTTCCTTTATAGATTCAAATTGATCCATCAGATGCCATAGAGTTTCTGTATTTGGCTGCTAAATGGTTAATAATTGTTTTCCTTGGCAGGATCATATATCATATTTACTAAGATGTGAAGCTATAACCAAGCTTTATAACAATATCCTGATAAGAATGGTAGTTTATTAAGGCCTACCCAGACTGTATTAGGCATAAAGAAGGGACCTTAAAGAGGCTCTGTCACCATATTATAAGTGCCCTATCTCCTACATAATCTGATCGGTAATGTAGATAACAGCATTGGTTTTTATTTTGAAAAGCGATACATTTTGAGCAAGTTATAAACAATTTTAGATTCATGCTAATTAGTTTGTTAATAGACAACTGAGCGTGTTTTTTCTTTTTTACCAACTTGGCGTTGTAAAGGGAAGTGTATGACGTTGACCAATCAACGTCATACACTTCTCTCCATTCATTTTTAGCAGTACTCGCAAGATCACGCTGTACTGTCACATACACACATATTAACTTTACCGAAGTGTCTTGAGCGTATAGACATCACCTCCAGCCAGGATGCGATGTCTATTCATCACTCCTGACACTTCGGTAAAGTTTCTGTGAATGACAGTACAGCATGATCTCGCGAGATCACGCTGTGCTGTGTGAGTAAGTCCCCAAGAAACTTTACCGAAGTGTCGGGAGTGTGAATAGACATCGCGTCCTTGCTGGAGGTGATGTCTATTCACTCTCAAGACACTTCAGTAAAGTTAATGTGGGAGTATGTGACTGCACAGCGTGATCTCGCGAGATCACGCTGTGTTGCGAGTACTGCTAAAAATGAATGAAGGGAAGTGTATGACGTTGATTGGTCGCTGATTGGTCAGCATCATACACTTTTCTTTACAACACCCAGTTGGTAAAAAAGTTAAAACATGCCCAGTTGTCTATTAAGAAACTAATTATCATACATTAAAATTGTGCATAAATTGCTCAAAATTGATTGTTTTTCAAAATAAAAAAACCACTGTTGTTATCTACATTACAGCGCCGATCAGATTATGTAGGAGATAGGGCACTTATAATCTGGTGACAGAGCTTCTTTAAAATCTGGTATTAACAAGGATAGTAATGTTATTCTAGTAAAAAGTACATTATTGTGCCAATGTGCTATTTTAGTTTAGTGTTATTTAGCAATTACATAGCAAAGACATATTAAAGGTAAACTCCAGTAAAAAATAAAAACATAATTGGCTATGACATAGTATCTCTGTGTTCTGTACCTGCACATTGTGAAGTCTCTGTGCTTTATGCATTTACTTTTACAGTATGATTATAAAATTGTAGTAGCCAGTAGCTTCTAACTTTAGGCCTCCTTCACACAAGGTTTTTTGGTTCATTTTATAAACACACAAAAAATGTTTAGAAAGATACCATAATAACACAAAGCAAAAAAAACACAGTGGTTTATTTGAAATAATAGGAAACATGCAACTAAAAACACTACAAAAGCATGACCTAAGAGCTCATCTAGTGAATCCAACCTCACAAAACAAACCAACCAGTACCAGTCTATTACAGTAGTTACCAGAGGTGTAACGTGAAGCTCCTAAGCCACAATACAAAATTTGTAACGGAGCCCCACTGGTGACTTCTAGCGTGGTAGAGGGGCCCAGGGGAGGTGCGACTGCCATTATGAAACCCCTGGTAGTCATGAATTGCTGTCCGGCCCCGTACTACAGGCTGACAGTTCTTACCTATACTAATACATTGTAATATATTTTAAGTTGTGTGAAAAGGACTAGGTCAGGATCTGTTTTCACTACCAGCAAGCAGAGGTCTGTTAACAAGGTTTGTAAACAAAGTTGAATTAATTAAAATTTTACCATCTTTTCTATCAGCTTTACATGCATATAAACGTGTCCAATTCAATGCTCCTATTCTTTGTCAGGATAAATACAAAGTTATAATACATTCTGCATAAATGACCTCAGAGTACTAAAATCATCTGCTGGTGCAGTCGTAACGTGTAACCTCATCCGGAGAGCATTTTGTCTGACTAGTGACTAATGTTTTCAATGTAAACCCCTGATCACTTGTCACATTCAGACTTTAGTTGTGGGGACTAAATTGACAAGCCAAAAGACCCCCGCCGCTACATTTGCACAGAATGTGATGAGTTTGGATTTGTGACCATTCAGACCTAAGCTGCTTCTGACCAATGTGTACTAGAGTTAAGATCCATAGATTAGTCACTCAACAGAAAGAATCATGGAAACGCTTAGGTCACTACTGCCCCAGGTTATATTCAGGTTTCCTGGTTTCAAATACAGTAACTTTGCATAATCCATAATTAGCTAAGTAATTTTAGTTACTAGAGTTTTAGATTTCTGCATACATAACGTCAGTGCCACTGACACCAGCGAGTACTCTGGGAAAAGAAAGAATAATTTTTTTATTTCCAAAAATAACTACGTAAATACTTCATCCAATATATTTATTGCTAAATAGAAAGTGACAATGGCACAATAACTAACCTTTGGCTCAAGTAGTACATACTGTCAAATTCCCACTGCGTTGCTCATTTAGTACATATCTGAAGTGACGCCATGAATATCACTGTAATGTCATTAGCTTAATGGCTGATGTGTGGCCTTCGTGTAGTTGTGATGCTATGGGTTAATCTCCGTAAATTAATTGAAAGCATTGTGCAATTGAAAAAGTAGTTGTCAATAACAGTAATAATAATAAAATTTCCTATAGCAAAGCATGTGTCCAATCTGTCTGGTCAGGTTAAGTCCAACTCCATCTGTTGGCCAGTATAGTTATTATTTGAAGACGTCACACATTACCAGTAACAACTACAGTTCTAATAAGAAGAGACAGTTTGCACTTTTTTTTGTCTGGGATTCACATAACTAGGAAGAAGTCAAGAGATGCCAAGGACAGGATACAAGTAAGGTGGTTCATTATGTAATGCATAAAAAAAAAATAAAAAAAAAATGAATGCGTTATAGGAAGAGTTGAGCTTTTATATCTGAAATGAATATATTCAACAACACACCAACCAAATCCTGTACGATGCCCTCTGCTGCGGTCATGGTCTCTGCCCACTCAGTAAAGTAGTTTATATTGTTAGTGTGGAAGGGATGTAACAAATTATTTAAAGGTTTTTTTTTTTCACTTCAACACCCATGCCAACCTCTTGGTTTGTGAGATACCTTTGCTACCAGCGTTAACTATTATAAAACCATGGAGCGTTGAAAGCAGGTCTTTCCTGGAATATGTTAGAATAAGTACTGTGTAATAAGAATATAAAATTACAAAAACACTATTAGAATACTGTACTATTATATATACAGTAATAGTGCACCTTTGTGCCCTCCACTTAATAATGTGCCCCTTTGTGGCCCCTACACACTAGTAATGCTCCCAACAAATAATAAAACCAATACGCACCTAGCCCTGTTCCCATGATGAACAGAGCTACCCAGTCTCAGGCCACTTAATGTCTGCAGCCTTTGAGACAATGAGACAGGATGGAGTAAATAGGCGCAATGACATTACTGCATCACGGGTCCCTGCCCCCGGGGTCTCATAGGCTGCAGGCCTAACGTAGCTCTTAGCCCAGAAGAGTGCTGAAAGATTCTTGCCCCGCCATATTATTTAACTGTATCTGTATCCGACACAAAAACGATGCCACTGATTTGGGATCCATACCACAAAGATTCTGAATACAGGCCGTAGACTTCTGTTATAACATGCAGACACAGAGGTTTTTTTTCACGGATTCCATAAGAATACGTGAAACAGAAATTGTGCCATGCTCGAATGAATGCCGTATTACATATACTGCAATATTGGTCTGTACTACAGAACCATATTGCAGTCCGTATACTGTTAGATGCTTATACGCTCCCAAGTATCCCATCGTTGTTATTGGCTAAAGGAAGGCTTCACCATTTCACATACTTTTATGTGGAATAGTTCATGAATGATTTTTCTTAAAGAGAACCTTTCACCTGCCCATACATGTGCAGCATATAATAGGCAGGGCTTCACAAACCCTGTCTCACTTGAAATAATTTTTCTAACTTCCTCCGTTATTTACATATCGGTGCCGTTATATTTGGTGCCCAATATGTAAATAAGCCCCTGAACTGTCAATGGGAAGTTTCTATCTCACTAAACGGCAAGGGGGCGTGATGTCTTCACTCTGACACTGTCCAATCAGCTACGGACAGTGTCAGGTCAGCTTGCGCTGTGTTCCCTCCCGCCAGAACACACACAGACTGGGCGAGCGCTCTCTGCAGAACCACCAGTCTGTGTGTGTTCTCGCGGGAGTGAACACAGCGCAAGCCGCCCTGACACTGTCCGTAACTGATTGGACAGTGAAGACATCACGCCACCTTGCCATTTAGTTAGATAGAAACGTCCCATTGACAGTTCAGGGGCATATTTACATATTGGGCGCCAAATATAACAGCAACGATATCTAAATAACGGAGGAAGTTAGAAAAATAATTTCAAGTGAGACAGTGTTGCATGCTGCACTCATCTGCACATGTATGGGCAGGTGAAAGGATCTCATTAAGTGAAAGGGATAAAGTGGGTCTTCACACTATTCCTTAAGTAACTAAAAAAAACGGATAAGACATGTCAATGAGGTGATGTATGGGATACGTATGGGATAAGTTTGCATTTATTTTAAATACTACAATAAATTAACATAGTGGATCTTTAAGCTATATATTTTTTTCTGTCTAACGTATGCCGTATGTCTGCGCCCTTTTTGATGTATACTATTTTGGGCCTTAAAAAAAAGTATATATTCCAAAACATGGTGGGAATGGGGCCTTATGTTCAAAAGAGAAGTATGTGAATAATGCGTAGAAACCTATACACTGATATGATCTGTTAAAGAAGAACATTTCCATATATATACATAGTGCAGGCAGCCAGGCTGTACAGGCATAACTATAGCTTAAAATGTCATAGTATTAGGACAATCATGATGTCCATGAAATAAAATGTGCACTTGCCAGAACTTCCCAACTAATGTTTTTTCTGTCCAGGCCAGTGGGAACGTTATACAGCCCCCCGCCCTGTAGGAAACGCCATACAGCCCCCCCCTGTAGGGAATGCCATACAGCCCCCCCTGTAGGGAACGTCATACAGCGTCCCCCCCCTGTAGGGAACGCCATACAGCCCCCCTGTAGGGAACGCCATACAGCCCCCCTGTAGGGAACGCCATACAGACCCCCCCTGTAGATAGCGCCATACAGACCCCCCTGTAGATAGCGCCATACAGACCCCCCCTGTAGATAACGCCATACAGGCCCCCCCCTCTAGGGAACGCCATACAGCGTCCCCCCCTGTAGGGAACGCCATACAGCCCCCCCTGTAGGGAACGCCATACAGACCCCCCTGTAGATAACGCCATACAGCCCCCTGTAGATAACGCCATACAGCCCCCTCTCTAGATATCTACAAAGGGGGCTGTATGGCGTTATCTACAGGGGGCTGTAAGGCGTTATCTACAGATGGGACTGTATGGCGTTCTCTACAGGGGGGATGTATGGCGTTATCTACAGGGGGGGCTGTATGGCGTTATCTATAGAGGGGACTGTATGGCGTTATCTACAGGGGGGTTGTATGGCGTTATCTACAGGGGGGGCTGTAAAAAGGGCACTATCTACAAGGGGGGGGTTGTGTGACACCCAGGGGAGTGGGGGCCCCAGTCAAAAGTTTGCTTTGGAGCCCAGTCTTTCCTAGTTACGCCCCAGGTCCAGGCTGTAGTAATAAATACATTAAATAAATACTGTGTGGGTATTTTTTGTTCTTCAAGATTAAGGCCTCATCCACACGGCCGTAGCCATGTGCACGGCCGTGATTTTCGGGTCGGCCAGCAGCGCAGTCTCACCCGTGAGCCGCCCGCAAATCGCAGGCCGTACACATGGTCGCGTCCATTATTTTCTATGAACCTGGAAACCAGGGTCGTGTGCATGGCCCTATAGAAATGAATGGGGCCACAATTCTCACGTGGATTTTCGGGGGAATTGCGGCTGCATAAGCACGTTCGTGTGCATGGGGCCTAAGACTCTCACTTTCCATAATCTGTTAAAGGATATTGATCCCCAATTTTACAACTCTTATAAAATCAGTGACCTTAAAATAGTAAACTTTACTGGTACAAGGTAAAACCCCTCAGAATATCCTGAATTCTACAAAAAAGGTTGTGGAATTGTTCTTTAGAGATTTTGCTCATGAGAGCAACAATTCTGCAGATTTGGTAGCTGTGAATCTCATGGTCCACCACATCTCATGGGTCCTCTGGTGGATTGGTAAATGGTAACTGCACAGGCCAGACACAATGATTGACATTAGCGTCTTATCTGTCACATGTGGCCTTCGAATAGGGCAGCATGTGGGCCCTGACAGGTCTGCTTTATTGTGTCCAAAATAAACATTCATTATACCCTCATCAGTGTGAACCATTGAAACAAGGCAGGATGAATTCATGGATTCTTGTGGTTCACACCAAATTTGGACTCTACTATCTACATGGTACCACAGAAGACACGATTCATCAAACCACGCAATATTTTCCCAAACGTGAGCTTGCAGCATCTGTTTCCTGTTCTTAGCTGACAGGAGTGGTACAAAATGTGGTCATTTATTTCTGTAGCCTATCCAATGTTCCACTTGTTGTGTATTCAGATATGCTCTTCTACATACCATGGTTATTTGAGTTACTGTCACCTTCCTATCAGCTTGTGCCAATCTGGTCATTCTCCTAACCATCACACTAATCTTATCCCACTAGTCTTGAACTATCTCATCAAAATCACCATTTTAGTCACAGAACTGGCAATCGCTGGATGATTCTTGTGTTGTAAAACATCTTCTGTAAAGTATTGTACTTGGAAATTCCAGGACTGAAGATCAGCAGTTTCCAAGATACTGACACCACCCCATCTGCCACAAACAATTATTCCATAGTCAAAGTCACTCAGATCACATTTGTTCCCCATTGTGGTAAATCGTCTAAACAACATGTGCATTAAATTGCTGCCACGTGATTGGGGGCACTCCAGGGTTCAAACTAGCAATACAGCTAATCCTGCATCTTAAAGTAAAACTGCCTGCGTAATAACGCTTTCAAAATAATTTTGTTAAGTATATATATTAAAACCTGGGCTAAACTAGAATAAATATATCATAACAGGCTACCAAGCAGGAAGCGACCAGAATAGAGTAGCAAAAGATGGCAATAAGCTGTGGCACTGCAAGCCCTTCTATAGCAAACTCACAACTAACCTATCCGAAGTCAAAACAAATGTAATTGATCCCTGCCTGGGATAGTAGTTTCAGATAACTAAGAACATCAGTCGAACACCTAACGCGTTTCTACATCCCTCTATCAAAAACTACATACCACTATCTTTTAATTATAGGAATTGTGCACCTTAAAATAACTTCACTAAAGGTTTATTCCCATTTAAACATTTAACTATGCTATAAATTCCTGATTTACCCCATGAGCCGTCATATATAGAGAAAATAGGGATCCCATGACACCAGTTCGCCGATTCACAGAGGCCCCTGTCCCCATAAAATTCAATGGAGAGCTGGCCGCTATTGTCTATAAGTATTGTCTATGGTATTAAAAATAAAAGGATTCCGAACAAAAAAAGCTTGCGCCATTGGTCAGGACACTTATTGTTAATATGTCAACATTTATCTTGGCTGTCAATAGTATACGCTACAGTTGTAGCATTTACTTTATTAACATCCGAGAAAGATAAATGTGGGGAAATAGAGTTGTATTATTTTACAAATATAATTTTGTGTTTGCCTCTTTCCCAATGAGCACTCCACGCACTCGTTGCACCTTGGGAAACTCTTTACATCTATGCCCAGCTTTCGTAAGACCTCCGTATGTAATCTAAATATTAATGTACTGTAATCAACAATAAAAAATGTGAGAAATGGATTGTAAAAACACGAGTGTAAAATATTTTACTGTGCCCTTTCTCATAGTCTAGACTGCTTTAAAGTTTTGTTCATGTATACGAGCACATTCCACACATTTATACTTATATTTCTTGCTTTCATTACAGAGATAAATAAGAGCTATTATAATGTGCTCTCATAGAAGGCAAAGGTGAACATAACACTTGCATTTTTATCTACAATTGGTGCGTGGTTGTTGAAACTCATAACACATGTTTTATCAGTTAACCCCTTTAGGACACAGCCTGTTTTGTCCTTGTGGACACAGATGATTTTTTCAAATCTGACATGTGTCACTTTATGTGGTAATAATTCCGGAATGCTTTTACCTATCCAAGCGATTCTGGGATTGTTTTCTTGTGACATATTGTACTTTATGTTAGTGAAAAAATGTGGTCGATAAATTCAATATTTATTTGTGAAAAACGTCAAATTTTAGCAAAAATTAGCATTTTTCGAAATTTAAATGTATTTGCTTGTAAAACAGATAGTAATACCACAAAAAATAGTTACTAGTTAACATCCCCCATATGTCTACTTTATGTTTGCATCGTGTTTTTAACGTCCTTTTATTTTTCTAGGACGTTACAAGGCTTAGAACTTTAGCAGCAATTTCTCATATTTTCAAGAAAATTTCAATAGGTCATTTTTTCAGGGACCAGTTCAGTTCTGAAGTGGCTTTGAGAGCCTTCTATATTAGAAAGTCCCCATAAATCATTCTATTTTGAAAACTGCACCCCCTCAAGGTATTCAAAACCACATTCAGAAAGTATTTTAACCCTTTAGGCGTTTCACAGGAATTAAGTAGAAGTGAAATTTACAAATTTCATTGTTTTTGCCGAAATTCATTTGTAATAAAAAGTAATCAGAGAAATGCAACTCAATATTTATTGCCCAGATTCTGCAGTTTTTAGAAATATCCAACATGTGGCCCTAGTGTCCTAATCGACTGAAACAATGGCCTCAGAAGCAAAGGAGCACCTAGTGGATTTTGGGGCCTCCTTTTTTTAGGAATATATTTTAGGCACCATGTCAGGTTTGAAGAGGTCTTGTGGTACCTAAAAAGTGACCCCATTTTGGAAACTACACCACTCAAGGCATTTTTCTAGGGGTATAGTTATCATTTTGACCCCACAGTTTTGTTTTTTTTGCAGAATTTAGTGGAATTAGTCTGTGAAGATGAAAATCACCTTTTTTCTGTGGAAACATAGATATTTTTCATTTTTACAAGGAATAAAGGAGAAAAAGCACCCCAACATTTGTAAAGCAATTGTTCCCAATTATGGAAATACCCCATATGTGGTAATAAACTGCTGTTTGGACCCACAGCAGGGCTCAGAGTGGAAGGAGCACCTTTTGGATTTTGGAGCGCAGATTTTGCTGGATTGGTTTTCAGTGCTATGTCGGGTTTGCAACGCCTTGGAGGGACCAAAACAGCGGAAACCCCCCAAAAGTGACCCTATTTTGGAAACTACACCCCTCAAGGAATTTTTCTAGGGGTATAGTGAGCATTTTGACCCCACAGGATCTTTTTTAGAGCTGAAGTGACCAAAAAACAGCGATTTTGGCGCTTTAAATTCTTTATTTCTTACAGCGTTCACCGTGCGCAATAAATTACGTTTCACTTTATTCTGCCGCTCGGTACGATTACAGCGATACCATATGTGTAAAATTAAGTTTCTATAAAATAATTTATTTTCTGAGACACACTATTCTGAGCCGTAACTTTTTTATTTTTTAATCAAAAAAGCTGTTGGAGGTCTTGTTTTTTGCGGGACAGGTTAACGTTTTTATTAATACTATTTTGGGGTAAATGTGACTTTTTGATCACTTTTTATTCTATATCTTGGGAGGGGTGGTGACCAAAAAATAGCAATTCTGACATAGTTTTCCATTTATTTTCTTTGCGGTGTTCACCGTGCGGAAAAAATAACATTATAGTTTCATAGTTTGGGTCGTTACGAACACGTTGATACCAAATATGTGTACTTTTTTTAACGTTTTCATTTTTTTTCCTATAATAAATAACTTATTATAGGAAAACAAAAACTTTTATTTTGACACTTTTATAAAACATTTTTATTAACTTTTTTTTCATTTTTACACTTTCTTTTTTTACCTGCAGCTCTGATCGCCTGCAGCTCTGAACCTAGGTAGTGTAACGTATTCCAACTGTAAGTGTGACGTCACAGCCACTCTGACAGTAAGTCTACAAGGGCCAGCCAGAGGCTGGTCCACATAGGCTTCCATAATTGCAGACCCGGAGGCCGTTGCCTGGCCTCCGGATGCCATCATAAGCATCAGCAACCCCCACAATTGCATGGGGGCTGCTGATGTGCTACAAACCCCCTAAATGTGGCGATCGCAATCGAGCACCACATTTAACGGGTTAATTGCCGAAATCAGCGGCGATAAGCCACTGATCAGCAACACTGGAGTGTCAGCTGTCGGGGATAAGCTTATCTCCCAGTTCCCGATGCACATCTTGTCGCCGACAGTGTGCATTGGGAACAGTGACTTCCTGTCACTCTGTCACTCTGACAGGAAGCCTATCAGGACCAGCCAAAAGTTGGTCCTGATGGGCTTCCGTCCATGGCAAACATGGCTTCCGTCGCCGACAATGTGCACCGGAAACAACTCAGTAACTATACGTCCTCGTGCGGGAAGTAACCTCCAGCGACGACGTATAGTTACTTACTCGTGCGGGTAGGGATTAAGGGGCTCAAATACTTGTTTGATAAAGTAAAAAAACGAATGGTCCTTTTACACCAGCCAATTCAGGCCGTAAGAACGGGCGCCGATCAACGAGATAGCTTGTTAGACGACATTAGTTTGCCCCTTTCACAAGGAGCTATGATCAGTTATTCCGTTACTACGATCACGCATCAACATGCATTACCATCATGTCGGTAGCACATCTCCCTGTTTACACCGGGAGATGTGCTGCCGACAACTATAATATTTTCTGCTGCATAAACAATACGTTTAGCCGGCTGGGGCAATGATCAGGAACGAGCCTTCATATGGCCCGTGTGGAAGGGCCTTAAAAAATGCCACGTTTTATGAACCATTTACGGCTTATTTAACAATAGTAGATTCTATAACAGAGTTGACACATTGCAAAATTAGTCCATATTGTCACTGTAGCACGTTTCAAAATCAGTGGATTGTAGTACGTGCTGCAGATTTTCAAATCCTCAGCATGGCTTACACGACTTCTATTTTACACAAATATTTTCAGAATGGAGAAAGTTACACAAATAAACAAGGGGTAATTTACAATATGGATATTGCTTGTATTGTTCAACAGACATCCGCAGCATGCAAACATACTCTAAGGGCATGGCCAGACGTGGCGAAATTGCTCTGGAATTCCGCTGCGGACACTCCGCAGCGGAAATCCGCAGCGGACCCGTTTCTCCATTGCCTTCCACAGCTTTTTAGTAGGCTTTGTTTGCACGTTGCGGACAATTCCGCTGTGGAGCATAGGCTGCGGTGCGGAATTTGGTGTCCGCAGCATACAATGGTTGTTGCGGATGTGTGGCGGACTGGTTGCGGACTCATTGCGGAATTTCCCCATTGACTTCAATGGAGATTCAAAATTCCGCAATGAAGTCCGCAGATGTTATGTAGATGTTATGTGTGCTGCGGAGCGTATTGGTTTTTTAACATGACATTTCTTCATTCTGGCTGGACCTATGTATTTCTAGGTCTACAGCCAGACTGAGGAAGTCAATGGGGCTCCCGTAATTATGGGTGACTACGTGTGTGTTGCTAGGCGACGTCAGTAAATAGTCACTGTCCAGGGTGTTGAAAGAGTTAAGCGATCGGCAGTAACTGTTTCTGCACCCTGGACAGTGACTACCGATCACAATATACATCAACCTGTAAAAAAAATAGAAGTTCATACTTACCGACAACTCCCTGCTTCTTCCTCCAGTCCGGCTTCCCAGGATGACGTTTCAGTCTAAGTGACGGCTGCAGCCAATCACAGGCTGCAGCGGTCACATGGACTGCCGCGTCATCCAGGGAGGTCGGCCTGGATGCCGAAAGAGGGACGCGTCACCAAGACAACGGCCGGTAAGTATGAAATTCTTTTGCTTTCACTAGGGAAAGTGCTGTCCCTTCTCTCTATCCTGCACTGATAGGGCATGACCACACATGGCGGAATTCCTCCGCAACTGTCCGCATCAATGCCGCACCTAATCCGGGTTGCGGATTACGGCTGCGGATCTGCACAAAATGTGCAGAAAATTGATGCGGACTGGCCGCTGCGGACTGCAGGAAAAGTGCTTCCCTTCTCCCTATCAGTGCAGGATAGAGAGAAGGGACAGCACTTTCCCTAGTGAAAGTAAAAGAAATTCATACTTACCGCCCGTTGTCTTGATGACGCGTCCCTCCTTCGGCATCCAGCCCGACCTCCCTGGATGACGCGCCAGTCCATGTGACCGCTGCAGCCTGTGCTTGGCCTGTGATTGGCTGCAGCCGTCACTTCCACTGAAACGTCATCCTGGGAGGCCGGACTGGAGACAGAAACAGGGAGTTCTCGGTAAGTATGAACTTATATGTTTTTTTACAGATACATGTATATTGGGATCGGTAGTCACTGTCCCGGGTGCAGAAACAGTTACTGCCGATCGCTTAACTCTTTCAGCACCCTGGACAGTGACTATTTACTGACGTCTCCTAGCAACGCTCCCGTCATTACGGGAGCCCCATTGACTTCCTCAGTCTGGCTGTAGACCTAGAAATACATAGGTCCAGCCAGAATGAAGAAATGTCATGTTAAAAAACCAATACGCTCCGCACCACACATAACATGTGCATGACAGCTGCGGACTTCATTGCGGAACTTAGAATCTCCATTGAAGTCAATGGAGAAATTCCGCCATGAGTCCGCAACCAGTCCGCCACTGCTCCGCAACAGACAGAGCATGCTGCGGACACCACATTCCGCTCCGCAGCCTATGCTCCGCAGCGGAATTGTACGCATCGTGTAAACGAACACTGCGAAATTAAAGTGAAAGTCAATGGAGAAACGGCTCCGCTGCGGATTAACGCTGCGGAGTGTCCGCAGCGGAATTTAAGTGAAAATCCGCCATGTGTGAACCCGCCCATAGAGAGAAGGGAAGTACTTTCACCTCAATACGCAACGGCTAGTCCGCATCAATTTAATGCCTATTTTGGGCAGATCCGCAACAGAATCTGCAACGCAGATTCTGTGCGGCATTGATGCGGACAGTTGCGGAAGAAATCCGCCACATGTGGGCATGCCCTAATGGGTTTACATTTGATAGGATTTCCAGTTCCAGCTTCTAGGTATAAATTGATTGAACAGATGCTGTGCCCAAGCTTTAAAGGCTATGTAAACCTTCTAAAGCAATTTTTTTTAATAAAAAGGTCAATGAGTGTGTTTTGTGCAACTTTATATATATAAATTCGTTTTTAGTAAAAATTATTTTTACATTTTGAGATATAGCTGCTCTGTATTCCGTATACAGAGCAGCTGTATAGTGCGCTAAGAACTGATTCTGTCAGTTCCGCGGGACTGACGGGTTCAGTGTCAGCGTGTCCTGCATGTCTCTGACATGCAGGATCCACCTGTAATCGATCACATCTAAGTTATGTATACAGAATACAGAGCAGCTGTATCTCAAAAAGTAACAATAATTTTTAATAAAAACGAAGTATAAAGTTGACTAAAACACACTCATTGACCTTTTTATTAAAAAATAAATAAATAATCGCTTTCAAAGGTCTTATTTGAAGGGTCATATTAAAGGGAATACATGGTGTAATTCATTCTAGTTTCAATAATTGCATTTAAGTATGCAGCAGGGAAATAATATGTTTAGTATGTTTTTTAAATGTTGCAGCTATTTATTTTTATGTTTAAAAACTTTCTTGGGGGCTGCCATATTGGAAGTGCACACATCTTTCTTGTAAGTGTCTATAGACTAATAGAATCTTCAAGAAATCAGGGAAAATGCATACAGGGCCTTATCTGTGTGTATAGTATATAGTATAGCTATCCTACTTTATCTAGGCCTCCAGCAATACAATCAAGCTGTTATCTGTCATTTGGGGGGTTTTCCAGGATTAGAAGAACATGGCTATTTTCTTCCAAAAACAGCACCACAGTTGTCCATGGGTTGTGTTTGGTATTGTACCACAGCTCTATTAAAGTGAACAGGACTCAGATGCAACACTGCACACAACCTGTGAACAGGTGTGGTGCTGTTTTTGAAGGAAAACAGCATTTTTTTCTAATCCTGGACAATCCTTTTAAATACACTAAATTACTCTGCTAACCATGCCCCAGTCCACACAACAAAGCTGACAGGTGAACTATAGAAAACAGCCTACTGTATCTGTTCTAGTGGCTGGTTTAAAAACTATAATATTTCAGGATTTTTATATGGATAGCCATAAAATGTTTTATTATAATAATAATAATAATAATAATAGTTATATATTTTAATAACAAAAACTTGAATAAAATAATATGTCCTTTTCTGGTCATACATTCCTTTAAACCAATTTTTTTTTCATAAACATGCGTATGCTAATGCTAGATCATGAGAAAACCCCCTAGGTGGGATAACACTTTTAGTGTTGGTTAAAAGTCTAAATACATACAGGTATTGCAGGCAGGTAATGTAGGGGTATTACAGAGTGAATATATCCCTTATCAGTTACCGATACAGCCCTCAGCCATGTAATATACACCTATATTTCCTTCAAAGTATCCCGATAATTTGTTTTAAAAGTTGTGAAAAGTTTAATTCGAAAATGCATTTCTATATTGTTATCAGAAAGATTATGATGAGTTAACGTCGCATTTCATCATATAATTCTTTTAACACTATACAATGCACCATGCGTTATGTGACAGATCCACAATAGGGTTGTATTGCAGTAATATAAAAATGTTATAAGGCATTAGGAAATAGATCGCTCTCGCTTAGGGTTACTACTCTGATCAGTAATATTGCACCCAATAAAACTATTACTGGTTTGCTATGATCACAGACAGATGAAATATTAAACTCTGGCACAGGGGCCTCTCTGGCTGTTACATAAGGTAGCTTGTTATGTGACATTGCTAAGAAGAAAACACAACAGACATTGAAAAAGAAAAAAGATTCTCTTGTAATAAAGTCTCATTGGTGATGTCCCCAGTTATACCCATCTATATTCTGTCTCTTGTGTCACTATTGATTTCACATATATTTCTGGGAGCAAAGCAATGGAAAAATGTTTTAATGATTGCTCATAGTATCAATGAAGAGCAACTGCCTTCATCTGGTAAAAGTCAAGTGCTTTAGAGGATTAGTGAAAACCTAAACCCCTGCTGTGTTCTTTCTTCAAGGCTTCACGACTACAAAAATACTATTCCATTAGAGCGCTCCTCACAGGCTCATAGTATGAACAACCTGCTATACATATATACATTGTGTCACTTGGTTTACTTGTAAAGTCATCGACACAGTTATAGCTTATGATAAAAGTTCTCAGTTTAGATTTATTATGGAATCTGCTGTCAGATTTAAGGTGACCTGTAATTTATATCGGAGCATTTGAAATCCTGCGTAAAGTTCTCCTCCAACTGTAACATTTTACCACGTGTTATTACTTAGCATGGGTCCAGTTTAGTTTTTACACCTAGTAAGCAATCTGTTTACTAAACGTAGATATCAGACATGACAATAAAATGAAGTTTTCTTTTACATTTATAGCTCAAAAAAAAAAAAAAGGATTGACTTTATTTCATGGAAATTTGGAGTGCTGCCTTGTCCTTCCTTATCAAAGAAAAATCTGCTAATTTACTTTGGAAAATTATGTAGACATTTTAACCAGACATATAGGGCCTCATTTACCAAAACTGTCCGACACAAAAACTTGCCTTGTTACCCATGAAAACCAATCACAGAGCAGCTTTCGTTTCCCAAAATGCTCTGGAATAGTGAAAGCTGAGCTCTGATTGGTTGCTATGGGCAACAACGTTGCGTTTTTCTGTTAGACAGTTCTGACAAATAATGCTCATAGTTTAAAAATGCAATCAGTTGTACACAGTCAAACAATATACATAAAAGATAAAAAAAAAAAACAGTGGCGTACATAAAAGAAAATGCCCCATAGCAAAAATCAAAATGACCCCCCCATTATGTGGCCTCATTTTGCCACCCAGGGACAGAATAGTCTGGTGTCTGTTTCCCCCTCCATGCCTTTTCCATGACCTTTGAGACAATTCCCACCCCTTTGCTTGGTAACAACACAGTTCTCCAAAGAGGGACTGTCCTACACAGGTTCTTGACACCCAGGACTCAGAGCACAAGTAATGGGATGAACCTGGGCTCGGCTGCCTCTCGCCAAGGGCCACATAGAGCCACATGGTCTGCATCTATGCTATATTCACGGTAGATTCACTGAAAAATAAGTAATGAATGTCGTTCAGTAATAAATGTGTTTCACCGCCTGGAAGAACGATTAAAAAGTAGTTTATTAGTTAATTTCATAAAATAGTGGCTCTACCAGCCGTTGATACCAGACCAGGCTTAAGCAAGTGATTAGCGACAAGAAAGGTGGTATAGAGTGATTGATGTCTCCTTTCCACCCAAAACACCACCTATCTGCTTGTAGTATAAATAACGCTATATCTTTGCCATTGATAACTGTCTATCTAAATCCTACGCGTTTCATCATCACATACACGGTGATGCTTCCTCAGGGATTGATAGAAGTAGATTTATTTCAAATCTCGTTAAATTCAAAAGTAGTGAAATGATAACAATTTTGCAGCACTGGATATCACTGTTTATGTGCTGATTCGTAACCTCCAGACGCATGCACGGCTCTGGACGGCCAGTGTATCAGAGCCGTGCATGCGTCTGGAGGTTACGAACCACCTTTCTTGTCGCTAATCACTTGCTTAAGCCTGGTCTGGTATCAACGGCTGGTAGAGCCACTATTTTATGAAATTAACTATTATGCTATATTCACCCTTGATGACAACCATTGATCCATTGTAGATTTTTTCTCATTGTCCATATCCAATTTGTTTGCAGCTAAGATTCGTATTTACCAAGAAATAAAGAAACGCTTGACGGTGCCATCAGTCTCTGCCAACATCGGCAGTGGAAGTTGAAATAAAAAAGTAAATAGGAAAGAAGAGAAAAAAAACAGTTAAGAGACATAATGGGAAAAGGAGGGCATTGGTGGACAGGTAGGGTCATGCTTGAGGGTCAAGGTCTAAATCAGGCTTCCAGGGACGCAAATTTCCAATATTCAAGGCTTCGTTACATCTACATTAGGGTTTTCCATTGTACTGCTCCATCATAGAAGCAGAACAACGAAAAACGGAAGCGCCGGATTAGTCGCACGTACATCTGTCTCTTCTGTACACAATATATTGTGTAAAGAAGAGACCAGGCTTTAGCTCCTGGTCTCCCATTTGTTCATATTGAGCGTGTATGCATTCTAATAAAGATATAAGATAAATGCTAGATGTTTGGGGTGGGTGAATTAAGTAATATTATTAATAATAACAATTACATTTTTAAATGTAACATTATACAGGTATCTGAACTGGATACATACAACATTTTTATTGTTTTATAATCCGTTTTTACTGCAGGACTGGAAATCCAAGTTGATCCTGTGGAAAATCTGTGCTCATTTGAGTACAATAAAGCTGTGTCTGTAAGTAGAAAGTTTAAATCCTGTTGAGCATCCCTCTGATGTAATGGAAGAAACACAAGTCCAGCCAAAAATGTTTTATATTATTAATAAAGTACCAATCACACAAATATCATAAAATAATAGAACATTCTCCTGTACAGCATCTTATCAAGGATCATTCACATTTCCCTTTCATGGCCTGTTTGGAATATTGGAAAATTCCATTTAAAAAATAAATTAAAAATGTACTACTCTTAGTTAAAAATGAAGGCTGCATTTTAATTAAAATTTATATATGTTTGCTTTTATTTGAGTTTGCATTTATGTCATAGTTAATTCTGGATTTAGATTAGACTATTGAAAGCTATTGAGTAGGAGTTTAGTATGGATGAACTGAGGATTGGTTTGTGCTGGTTGGGGTATAGTTTCATTGAATTAGTTGCAGATTGTTGAATATTTTTGCAGCGGAATGTTGGGCAGCAGGGCCAGATAAAGGTTGGTGGAGACACCTGGGTATAAAATTTGGTGGGGTATCCCTCCCAAGTAACAGTGTCATATAAATTGTGACTAAAATGAGTTTTACATGAATTTAAAAAGCGCTTTTTTCGGGGGCAAAATATGAAAATTAAAAACTCTCCATTATACTTACTTAACTTTTACTTTTCCGTTCCCCTGCTTTGGTGACTAGCATGTCAATAAATATGCATACATGGCTCGTGATCTCTTCTAGTTAGCAATATCAGTAAAAGATAATCACCTCTTCTGCTATATGTTAAAACTTTTATATTGTTGGAGATACACTTAACAACTTTTTAAACTCCCATGTCTTGTCTAGTAAATGCTGTAAGTAACCAAGAAGCAGAGACTCTAGATTTTAAAGACCCCTAGGCAATCAACTCTTTTGACCCCCTCCCCCATAATCCGTGTTTGGACGTATGATAAATTCTAGTAACCATTCACTAGCCCCATTAGAAAACAATATATATTTTTCTCCTGCGACCAATGGAAGGTATTGAACAGCTGCTCCCCTTCTTATCCTGCACTTTGCTGAAAGCACATAGTATATAAGAAACTTATGGTTGGAAAAACTGACTTCTTCTTACCCTATATAGGGCTGATAATTGTTGGCCAGTCATATGGTTAATATCTATCTAATGTATAAGGTAGATTTAAAAAAACAAAAAAAGTGAATATTTAAGTAAAACTTGATGAGAGAAACAAACATCCAATGTAAATAATGCGTTATACTGGGAAACATCATACTTTTTATGTGCGGAACATTGTATATTACTTTTTTTTAACATAAAAACTACCCATTTCATATTCTAGGGTAGCACAAACACTTGTAAATCTAACTATGGATGCGGCTGTATTGCAGCCAATGTCAAGTAATTTGCCCAATATAATGAAAACATCATAATTAATAACCATAATGGACCAAGATAATAACGCATCAAAATCCACACATTAATAATAAGATAGATGGTAACAACTGGCATGTTGTATGGTCATTTCTCAACCAGGCAGCAATAAACAGTAGAAGAGATTTATTAATTGAATAACAAGTACCTGGACTGCCAAGTGCAGGATTATTCCATGGAAATGCATTTCAACCTGTAAATACATACCTGATTTATATTAATGTTAAAAAAACAGTAAAAACTAATTTATCTGTTCGGAATGCGTGCCTTGAGGAGTGGAACCGTGGAGCTGCAATCGGGTTGGCACTCTGCTGCGGACTAAAGTGAGGTGCAAAATCTAAAAGATCCTCCTGTAGTTCACCAGGGAACCCCACAAGGAAGTTTGGATTTAGTTGGTCGGATCTCCAGGTTGCAGTCCTCAGAGTAGTCACCGATTTGTAGCGATATGCGGCAGCAATACAAGCAAAGGAGAGTAGTCAGACGGAGCCATGGGTCAAAACCAGAAGATAAAGCAGAAACAACAAATCTGGAGGACAAAATTGACCCAGAGTCAAGCGTCTAGGCCAGGGATCAAAACCAGAGTGGACAATCCAAGGGGCAAAAGAGAAGACAGAATCCAGTAAAGAGGAATGGTCATACACAAGCAGGCTATCCACAAGCCTTGTTAGGCAAGGCTGAAAGCTAGAGACAGTGCAAGTGCTACTGACACTTAGGCAAATATGAGGAGGTCCTTGCCTGCTTTAAATAGGCCACCATCGGCGCGTGCCTGTTGCCATGATAACGCAGCATACTCATAGGTGAGCCACAGAGGAGCAGTGCTGGAGCGGGGAGTGGTATGTAACATTATCAAGACATTTTAAAAAAGCCTCTAACAGTAAATTGAATAAATGGATCTATATTTCAATTTACCACTCTTTGTTTTTGTGCACCCTACAAACACTTTTATCCTTCCAATCCTGAAACCCTATTGTGATCACCACAGAACCCTATTGTGATCACCACAGAACCCTATTGTGATCACCACAGAACCCTATTGTGATCACCACAGAACCCTATTGTGATCACCACAGAACCAACCCTATTGTGATCACCACAGAACCCTATTGTGATCACCACAGAACCCTATTGTGATCACCACAAACCCTATTGTGATCACCACAGAACCCTATTGTGATCACCACAGAACCCTATTGTGATCACCACAAACCCTATTGTGATCATCACAGAACCCTATTGTGATCACCACAGAACCCTATTGTGATCACCACAGAACCCTATTGTGATCATCACAGAACCCTGTTGTGATCACCACAGAACCCTTTTGTGATCTAATTTTGATTCAGTAATACCACAAAAGGTCCATGTTTTGTTGTCGTAATACCCTAAAATGTGTCTGTGGTGTTATGGCCACGTGAAGCCTGCCTTAGTATACTGATAATCTAATGTATCTTCTTAAATGTTTTAGTCAGTATTGATTTATATCATCTTCCATAGCATTCTACATTATACAAAATAACCCTATTGGTACTTGGCCTAGACTAAATGTAGCTTTTCTTGTTTTTCTCCTTTCCTATATCCCATAAGGGGTCATGATCAATAAAGAACTATTTTAAGGACCATTTACAATGCATTTATCTTAGCTTGATTTAATTACGTCTAATTCCTGAAATATCTATTACCATTTCCATTATCCTATGGCAGGAAGTGTACAAGCATCTCTGCTCTCTTCTACAGTTCTCACTATTGTAACTGTATCAGAATTATTAACAGTACATTTAGTCTTGGCTCTTCAGATTTAATTCAATTTTATTTCTTATTGTAATTGAGTAGTTAGCAGAAAAATGGCAGTGTTCTATAGGACTAAAACTTGGTATTTTTAATGCACCTTGAACATACAGAAGAATCAAAGCGTTCCGATTATACACACCAGAAAGAAAGACATCTTTATTAACCCCTTAATGGATTCCAAATGTCTTTTTTTTGCATCTAGGGTTTTTAATATAGTTTATTACCCTTATAGGGCAGGTCACAAATGCCAGGAACCATGTCAGATACCTAGCTGTCACTGACGCCCAAGAGAGAAAGTCTTTCTGTCTTCTTGACTGCTTTATATACAGCAATTATTGAGTGTCATGTCCTACATACAATCTCATGATCATGATGACTATTCATGTGATCACCGAGAACAGTCTGATGCTGTTAACTCTTTCAAGACTCAGATCAGCTCTGAATATATCTTTTTTCTTCATATAATTTAAAACCTACTCGTGAGTTTTGTCTTTGCTTCAAGGCATTTTCCACTATTATGAAAGAAGAAAAAAAAAGATTGTATGATGAAAATTATGCAACTTTCTAATATACTTTGTGGTTTAATTCCTCAACATTTTCAAGATCTCACCTTGCTGTAAATGGAAATAATATTGTTTACATCAAGGGGCTAAAAACCCATCCTGACCATGTACAAATGAGAAAGGGTATGTTCACATGTAGTGTAAACACTGCAGATATTCTGCAACATATTTCATTGTGGAAAAATACGCAGCGTATAACGGTAGCAGCAGAATGGATGAGATGTGAACAAATCTCTACCGCACGCTATGTAAAAAAGACAGCCGAAAAAAAGCTTCATAAATTGACCTGTGGTGCAGTTTTTTTATATCTCAATTTATGTTGCGGAATAGTTGGTTTTCTGTTGCGGGTTTTCCCCATTGAATTCAATGGGGAGGTAAAACCATCAACAAATAGCAGAAGCTGCGATTCCGTTGCAAAAAATCCCAACTCAGAGGAAAAAAACAAAAAACTATACTTACCCAGATCTTTATGCTCCTGCATCCAGCCTGGCCTCCAGGGATGATGTTTCATCCCATGTGACTGCTGCAGCCAATTACAGGCATCCCAGGAGGCCGGGCTGCAGGACATCAGAGGGTCGCCATGGCTACGGGTAAGTAAACGCTTTTTTTTTCCCCTGCTGTTTTCGTCAGCGAACAATTTGGTGCGGTTTTTCAGCCAGAATTCCATGCGGGGACCAGGGAGTATAAACTGTGTGTTATCCTGGCCATGTACACTGAATGAGCTAGACACCTGTGTGAGCAGCACTTGAACAGCATGGATTTTCGGCCTTCAAATGTAAATAATATATTCACTGACTGCAAGCAGAACTGAAACATATTTCAAAAGTTGCATAACTATTCATTATACAATGACTCTAAAGCTGTAGCATCAAATCAAATACCTTAGACATATTCTTTATCAAATTAAACATAAACACGTAAAAAAGGGTAACCTTTTTTTACCCTTTTCGAACATATTAATGACTATGTAAAAAAAGATAAAAGTTACAAAACTCTCAGTGATAGCCTGACAAAAAGTTATAGCTGTTAAACAACTGTCAAATGATGACGCTTAAACAGGAACTATTAGGCCGGGTTCCCACATAGCGTAAATGCTGCGCAATTTCCACAACGAAATTCTGTGAGGAAGTTCCATAGTATTTACAGTGGCAGCAAAGTGTATGAGATTTAGAAAATCTCATGCCTACGCCGCAGAAGAAAAACGCAGTGAAAACATTCATAAACTGACCTGCGCTGCGTGTATTATGTTTGCAGCATGTCAATTTATGCTGCGTTTTCTATGCCTTTCTGTTCTAGGTTTTCCCCATTAAATTCAATGGAGATGAAAAACCCGTAAGAAATAGCCGGGCTGTGACTTTTGTGGCGGAATCGCAGAGATTCTGCTGCAAAAATCGCTAATCAGAAAAAATACTTATACTTACCACCCGTGCGTTGTCTATCTTCTGGTCTGCTTCTAAGCCGGCCTCCTGGGATGACATTTCTTCCCATGTGACTGCTTCAGCCAATCACAGGCTGCAGTGGTCACATGGGCTGCAGCGTCATCCGTCAACGATGGGACGCGTCACCATGACTTTGGCCGGGGCACGTATGAATGTTGTTTTTTCAAGCGCTGCTTTCCTCAGTTGGAATTCTGACTATAAGGGCACATTCAGATGTGGCGGAATTGCTGTCGAATTCTGCTGCGGACAGTCCGCAGTGGAAATCTGCAGCAGCCGTTTTTTAAATTGGTTCCTATACCTTTTTAGGTAACTTAATTCAGACGTTGCGGAAAATTAGTGTGCAGAATTTAGGTTGCGGTGCAGATTTTTCCCTCCGCAGCATGCTCATGACGTTGCGGAGGAGAAGCAGAATTTCACTGCGGATTTCAGCTGGATTTCCGCTGTGATATCTGCAATGTCTGAATTACCTGTCAAATATGCAAATGTTGCTGCAGATTCGTTGCATAATTGTCGCGAATTTGCAGCAACATTTGCAGCGGAAAAATTCTGCCACGTCTGAACATGCCCTAAAACTGCACACAATGTGATGCATTTTTTCAGATGGAATGTGCTGCGGGTTCTATGTCAGATACGCTGCGTAGTTTTACGCAGCATATCCAACCCGTGGGTACCCGGCCTTAGTGCTGACAGGCAAGGAACCAGAAACAGGTCATTGCTATAACACTTTGGGATTTCCACTTATCAGCTCATAACTTGCCACTGGCATGTATTTATAGAACAGGGACAGGAATATGAGAAGTATGATCATTCATAAATAGTTCAAAGAAAGCATGGAGCTGGTTAATGCTTGTAGCAAATAGTTTGACATTTTTTTAATTCTCTAGACATGTGGAAGCAGGTATAAAAGACTTTCACCTGTAGAAACACAACATTAACTATAGAATTACAATTTTCCTTTATTTCCCATTATTCTTTTGTGACGATTTTAGAGATATGTATCAATATCTACTTGGTGTAGCATATAGTACAGTACCTTTTTTAAAACTATATATATATATATATATATATATATATATATATAGTCTCAAGGCTTTAATTTATATGCTGAATGGATTAAATGGCTGGGATCAGAGTAATCTTCAATCCCCTATCAATCAGAGCCACCCTCCCATAGCTGGGCTAGTGGGCACAGCTGCTGTGCTCGCGAGACCAATATCCTGTACATGTACATGAGAATGTGGGAATATACCACTTCCCCCAAGTACATGAACATGATATTGCGGGAAAGGGTTAATAACTAAGTAACACATTCATTCCTAAAGGGAAGCTGCAGGTAACATAAATTTTCTGTAGCTCTGGAGGGTTCTCTTCAGATTGCTCCAAACTGGATAGATAGTGATTCCAACAATTAGATTTAGCAGAAGTAATAAAAGAATTATCTATTTTGGATATAGTTATCGTTTACCTGAATGTCAGAAAAACAGAGAAAAAGCAGCACCAATCCGTCAGTGTAGGGTGCAAAAGTTCCTGTTCAGACACACGACCAGTGTCCCAAATAACCAGCAAAATCCAAGATACAGGACAGCACTCCAAATTCAGTGAAAAAATAGGATCACTTTAATCACCGATATGATTAAAGTGAACCTATTTTTTCACTTCATTTGGAGTGCTGTCCTGTATCTTGGATTTTGATATATATACAGTGAAGGAAATAAGTATTTGATCCCTTGCTGATTTTGTAAGTTTGCCCACTGTCAAAGACATGAACAGTCTAGAATTTTTAGGCTAGGTTAATTTTACCAGTGAGAGATAGATTATATTTTTAAAAAAAACAGAAAATCACATTTTCAAAATTATATATATTTATTTGCATTGTGCACAGAGAAATAAGTATTTGATCCCTTTGGCAAACAAGACTTAATACTTGGTGGCAAAACCCTTGTTGGCAAGCACAAAAGTCAGACATTTCTTATAGTTGATGATGAGGTTTGCACACGTTAGGCTTTATTCAGACGAACGTAAAATACGCGCGTGCAACGCGAGTGATTTTCACGTGCGTTGCCCGTAGCTATATTAGTCAATGGGGCCGTGCAGACATGGCAGCGTTTTTTGCGCAGCGTTGCTCCGTTGCCAAAAACTCACGACATGTCCGTTGATTCAGCGTTTTCAACGCATCACGCACCCATTGAAGTCAATGGGTGCGTGAAAACCACGCATGTCGCACGGAAGCACTTCCGTGCGAACTGCGTGTTTGCGCAACAGCTGTCAAAAGAATGAATGTAAACAGAAAAGCACCACGTGCTTTTCTGTTTCCGAACATCCAAACGGAGTGTCTTTGCGATTAGCGAACCCCGACAACCGAAGCTAACTTCACCGGGTTCGGCCAAACTCGTTTTGGCCGAACCCGGCAAAAAAATTTCCGGTCCGCGACGTCGGGAGACATTCACTGTGCATGGTGCTGAAAGAGTTAAACTGTTTCAGCACCATGGACAGTGACTTGCGATCCCAAAATACATGAACCTGTAAAAAAACCCGAAGTTCTAACTTACCGATTACTCCTGTCTCCTTCCTGCAGTCCGACCTCCCGGGATGACACTTCAGTTCAAGTGATAGCTCCAGCCAATCACAGGCCAAGCACAGGCTGCAGCCAATCACAGGCTGCAGCGGTCACTTGGACTGCCGCGTCATCCAGGGAGGTGGGGCCCGATGTCAAGAGAGGCGCGTCACCAAGGACGCGTCACCAAGGCAACGGCCGGGAAGTTCTCGGTAAGTAGGAACTTTATCTTTTTTTTTACAGGTTTTTCGCTGTTGTGTTCGGCATTCACTGTCGAGGGTGCTGAAAGATTTAGCTCTTTCAGCACCTTGGACAGTGACGGGCGTCGACAAGCCTCATCTCTATAATGCCGGCTGCGCGAAAATCACGCAGCCGCGCATCAGACACGGATGACACACGCAGCTGTCAAATGGTTTTTGCGCGCGCAAAATGCTGCGTTGTTTGCGCGCGCAAAAACGCAACGCTCGTGTGAATCCAGCCTTAGATGGAATTTTGGCCCACTCCTCTTTGCAGATCATCTGTAAATCATTAAGATTTCGAGGCTGTCGCTTGGCAACTCGGATCTTCAGCTCCTCCATAAGTTTTCGATGGGATCAAGGTCTGGAGACTGGCTAGGCCACTCAATGACCTTAATGTGCTTCTTTATGAGCCACTCCTTTGTTGCCTTGGCTGTATGTTTCGGGTCATTGTCGTGCTGGAAGACCCAGCCACGAGCCGTTTTTAATGTCCTGGTGTAGGGAAGGAGGTTGTCATTCAGGTTTTGACGGTACATGGCTCCATCCATTCTCCCATTGATGCGGTGAAGTAGTCCTGTGCCCTTAGCAGAGAAACACCCCCAAAACATAATGTTTCCACCTCCATGCTTGACAGTGGGGACGGTGTTCTTTGGGTCATAGGCAGCATTTCTCTTCCTCCAAACACGGCGAGTTGAGTTAATGCCAAAGAGCTCAATTTTAGTCTCATCTGACCACAGCACCTTCTCCCAATCACTCTCAGAATCATCCAGATGTTCATTTGCAAACTTCAGGCGGGCCTGTACATGTGCCTTCTTGAGCAGGGGGACCTTGCGGGCACTGCAGAATTTGAATCCATTACGGCGTAATGTGTTATCAATGGTTTTCTTGGTGACTGTGGTCCCAGCTGCCTTGAGATCATTAACAAGTTCCCCCCGTGTAGTTTTCGGCTGAGCTCTCACCTTCCTCAAGATCAAGGATACCCCACGAGGTGAGATTTTGCATGGTGCCCCAGATCGATGTCGATTGACAGTCATTTTGTATGTCTTCCATTTTCTTACTATTGCACCAACAGTTGTTTCCTTCTCACGCAGCGTCTTACTTATGGTTTTGTAGCCCATTCCAGCCCTGTGCAGGTCTATGATCTTGTCCCTGACATCCTTAGAAAGCTCTTTGGTCTTGCCCATGTTGTAGAGGTTAGAGTCAGACTGATTAATTGAGTGTGTGGACAGGAGTCTTTTATACAGGTGACCATGTAAGACAGCTGTCTTTAATGCAGGCACCAAGTTGATTTGGAGCGTGTAACTGGTCTGGAGGAGGCTGAACTCTTAATGGTTGGTAGGGGATCAAATACTTATTTCTCTCTGCACAATGCAAATAAATATATATAGTTTTGAAAATGTGATTTTCAGTTTTTTTTTTTATATAATCTATCTCTCTGTGGTAAAATTAACCTAGCCTAAAAATTCTAGACTGTTCATGTCTTTGACAGTGGCCAAACTTACAAAATCAGCAAGGGATCAAATACTTATTTCCTTCACTGTATATATATATATATATATATATATATATATATATATATATATATATATATATATATATATATATACACACAGGGTCAGTCAGTGTGATTAGTGCAACTGTATTAATATTTTTTATTAAAAATTAGTTTTACTTTTTGAGACACAGCTGCTCTGTATTCTCTATACAGAACATGCGAACCTGACGGGTTCAGTTTTAGCGGGTCCTTCGTGTCTCTGACATGCAGGATCCACCTGTAATCAATCACATCTAAGTTCATAATTTACAGGACTGACGGATTCAGGTCATGGCGAACGATAAAGCTGCTCTGTATAGCGAATACAAAGCAGCTGATTCTCAAAAAGCAAAAATTATTATTAATAAAAACTATTTAAAAAGTTGCACTAATCACACTGACTAACCTTTTGATTAAAAAAAAAGTGCCATTCAAATATTTACATAGCCTTTAAACACAATTGCTCAGGGATATTGACGTAAATACTTTACCCTTAGTAACTGACCTGTCTGACAGCTCCATGATTATAAGGGTATGTTCACACGGCCTATTTACGGACGTAAATCGGGCGTTTTTGCCCCGAATTACGCCCGAAAATAGCGCCTCAATAGCGCTGACAAACATCTGCCCATTGAAAGCAATGGCCAAATGTTTGTCTGTTCACACGAGGCGTATATCTACGCGCCGCTGTCAAATGACGGCGCGTAAATAGACGCCCGCGTAGAAGAAGTGACCTGTCACTTCTTTGGCCGTAATTGGAGCCGCTATTCATTGACTCCAATGAATAGCAGCGCTAATTACGGCCGTAATTGACGCGGCGTTCAAGCGCCTGCACATGCCGGTACGGCTGAAATTACGGGGATGTTTTCAGGCTGAAACATCCCCGTAATTTCAGCCGTTACGGACCCCCGCCGTGTGAACATACCCTAAGGCTGGGTTCACACAACCTATTTTCAGGCGTAATGGAGGCGTTTTACGCCTCGAATTACGCCTGAAAAGACGGCTCCAATACGTCGGCAAACATCTGCCCATTGCTTTCAATGGGCTTTACGATGTACTGTGCCGATGACCTGTCATTTTACACGTCGCTGTCAAAAGACGATGCGTAAAATTACAGCCTCGTCAAAAGAAGTGCAGGACACTTCTTGGGACGTTTTTGGAGCCGTTTTCTCGTAGACTCTATTGAAAACAGCTCCAAAAACGGGCAAAAAAATGCCGCAAAAAACGCGAGTAGCTAAAAAAACATCTGAAAATCAGGTGCTGTTTTCCCTTGAAAACAGCTCCGTATTTTTAGACGTTTATGGTTCAGCATGTGAACATATCCTGAGGGTATGTGCATACAACCTCTTTTCAGACGTAATGGAGGCGTTTTACACCTCGAATTACGCCTGAAAAAACGCCCCTAATACGCCTACAAACATCTGCCAATTACTTTCAATGGGAATTACGATGTTCTGTTCCCACGAGCCTTTATTTTACGCTTCGCTGTCAAAAAACGGAACGTAAAAAGGCGCTCCGTAAAAAGAAGTAGCATGTCACTCGTTGAGGCATTTTTTGGAGCTGATTTTCCATTGAACACTATGAAAAACGCCTCAAAAAACGGCTCAAAAATGTCTGAAAAGAAGCCTCAAAAGAAGCTCCAAATTTCATTTTCAGCTTAATGATCGTTACGGAAACAGCGTAGCTGGCATGCTACGCTGCTTCTGTAACTGCCATTCACTACTATTTGAGTTACGGAAACAGCGCAGCTATGGGAGTTACGCAGTTTACATAACTCACGACCATATAACGTTTTTCACGGTCGGAAAACACCTCATTCAGCCGCAACACACAGCGGCTAAACAGGGTTTTGGGGGCCCCGTTCTGGAGATATGTGCGGGTCTCAGAGCTGGGACCCGAATCTATCTGACATTTATGACATATCTTGTGCATGTGTCATAAATGTCTCTCGTGGGAAAACCCCTTTAATGCTATTTTCTAGAGATACTTAACCCCTTCCCTCTTTAGCCACTTTTGACCTTCCTGACAGAGCCTCATTTTTCAAATCTGACATGTTTCACTTTATGTGGTAATAACTACGGAATGCTTTCATCTATCCAAGCGATTCTGAGACTGTTTTCTCGTGACACATTGCACTTTAAGTTACTGGCAAAATTTGCTCAATATGTTCAGTATTTAATTGTGAAAAAAACCAAAATTTAGCGAAAAATTGCAAAAATTAGCATTTTTCTAAATTTAAATGTATCTGCTTGTAAGACAGGCAGATATAATACACAAAATTCTTGCTAATTAACATCCCCATGTGTCTACTTTAGATTGGCATCATTTTTTGAACATCCTTTTATTTTTCTATGACATCACAAGGCTTAGAACTTTAGCAGCAATTTCTCACATTTTCAAGAAAATTTCAAAAGGCTATGTTTACAGGGGCCAGTTCAGTTGTGAAGTTGCTTTGAGGGCCTTATATATTAGAAACCCCCAAAAAGTCACCCCATTTTAAAAACTTCACCCCTCAAAGTATTCAAAACAGCATTTAGAAAATGTCTTAACCCTTTACACATTTCACAGGAATTAAAGCAAAGTAGAGGTGAAATTTACAAATTTCATATTTTTTTGCAGAAATACATTTTTAATACAATTTTTTTTATAACACAGAAGGTTTTACCAGAGAAATGCAACTCAATATTTGTTGCCCAGTTTCTGCAGTTTTAGGAAATATCCCACATGTGGCTCTAGCGTGCTAATGGACTGAAGCACCGGCATCCGAAGCAAAGGAGCACCTAGTGGATTTTGGGGCCTTATTATTGTTAGAATATATTTTAGGCACCATGTCAGGTTTGAAGGGCTCTTGCGGTGCCAAAACAGTAAAAATCCCCCAAAAGTGACCCCATCTGGGAAACTACACTCCTCAAAGAAATTATCTAGGGGTGTAGTGAGCATTTTGACCGCACAGGTTTTTTACAGAAATTTTTGGAATTAGGCCGTGAAAATTAAAATCTAAATTTTTTCAAAGAAAATGTAGGTTTAGCTAATTTTTTATCATTTCCACAAGGACTGAAGGAGAAAAAGCAAAATTTGTAAAGCAATTTCTCCCGAGTAAAACAATACCCCACATGTGGTAATAAACGGCTGTTTGGAGACACGGCGTGGCTGAGAAGGGAAAGAGCGCTATTTGGCTTTTGGAGTTCACATTTAGCAGGAATGGTTTGCGGAGGCCATGTCACATTTACAAAGCCCCTGAGGGGACAAAACAGTGGAAACCCCCCACAAGTGACCCCATTTTGGAAACTACACCCATTGAGGAAATTATCTAGGGGTATAGTGAGTGTTTTGACCCCACAGGTTTTTTGCATAAATTATTGGAAGTAGGCCCTGAAAATGACAATCTAAATTTTTTCAAAGAAAATGTAGGTTTAGCTAATTTTTTCTCATTTCCACAAGGACTGAAGGAGAAAAAGCACCGTAAAATTTGTAAAGCAATTTCTGCCGAGTAAAACAATACCCCACATGTGGTAATAACCGGCTGTTTGAACACACGGCGAGGCTTAGAAGGAAAAGAGCGCCATTTCGCTTTTGGAGATCACATTTAGCAGGAATGATTTGCGGAGGCCATGTCACATTTGCAAAGCCCCTGAGGGGACAAAACAATGAAAACGCCCAAAAAGTGACTCCATTTAGGAAACTACACCTCTTGAGGAATTCATCTAGGGGTGTAGTGAGCGTTTTGACCCCACAGATGTTTCATAGAACTTATTAGAATTGGGCAGTGAAAATAAAAACAATCCTTTTTCTTCAATAAGACGTAGCTTTAGCGCAAATTTTTTCATTTTCTCAACAAATAAAGGAAAAAAAGAAACCAACATTTGTAAAGCAATTTCTCCCGAGTACGGCAATACCCCATATGTGGTCATAAACTGCTGTTTGGGCAAACGGCAGGGCTCAGAAGGGAAGGACCGCCATTTGGAGTGCAGATGTTGCTGCATTGGTTTCTGGGCGCCTGTGGGCCCAAAACAGTGGAAACCCCCCAGAAGTTACCCCATTTTGGAAACTACACCCCTCAATGCATTTACCAAGGGGTGTAGTAAGCATTTTAACCCTGCAGGTGTTTTGTAGAAATTAGTGTGCACTCGATGTTGCAGAGTGAAAATTGGATTTTTCTCCATAGATATGCCAGCTCTCTAATTATTATGCGGTGTTTCCCGGTTTTAGAAACACCCTACATGTGGCCCTAATCTTTTGCCTGGACATATGACAGGGCTCAGGAGTGAAGAGTACCATGCGGAGTGGAGGCCTAATTTGGCGATTTACAAAGTATTGGTTCACAACTGCAGAGGCTCAGATGTGAAATAATAAAAAGAAACCCCTGAGAAGTGACCCCATTATGGAAACTGCACCCCTCAAGGCATTTATTAAGGGGTGTAGTGAGCATTTTCACCCCACAGGTCTTTTCCATAAATGAATGCACTGCGGATGATGCAAAGTAAAAATTTATATTTTTCCCTAGATATGCCATTCAGTGGCAAATATGTCATGCCAAGCTTATGATGCTGGAGACACACACCCCAAAAATTGTTAAAAGGGTTCTCCCGGGTATGTGGATGCCATATATGTTGAAGGAAACTGCTGTTTGGGCACGCTGTAGGGTTCAGAGCCGAGGGAGCACCATTTGGCTTTTGGAGAGCGGATTTTGCTTGGTACTAGATTTGTTTGAGTATTGCTGGTGTTTCCATTTATAATGTGGGGGTACATGTAAGCGGGGCAGAGTATATAAGGGGCATAGTCAGGTGGTATAATAATGGGGTAAAAAAATAAAATAAAATAATCCATAGATGTGTGTTGCGCTGTGAAGCAATCCTTTCTGCACAGGCCAGTGTCGCACTGATAAATGGTGTCATTTCTTATCCCCCTTTTGGTCCGCACTCCGCACCTTTGTAGTTTGGGGAATTTTGCTGGGAAAGTGTTGTCCTGGTATAATACGGGCACCGTCGCTTCCAGCGGATATGTTTGGGCTCTCCCCTTCCTGGTTCCCTAATTTTAGGTCCTTGATAAATCGCCTCTTGAAACAGAAGAAATGTTCCCCTCGGGCACAACTGCATATTTTTTTATTTCCTGACTTATTGGAGCCATAACTAATTTTATTTTTCATAGACGTAGCGGTATGAGGGCTGGTTTGTTGCGGGACGAGCTGTAGTTATTATTGGTACCATTTTGGGGTACATGCAACTTTTTGATCACCTTTTATCCTATTTTTTGGGATGCCAGGTAAACAAAAAAACGCAATTCTGGCACAGCTTTTTTCGGTTTTTTTATACAGCGTTCACCATGCATTATAAATTACATGTTAACTTTATTCTGCGGGTCAGTACGATTCCGGCGATACCTATTTTATAGGACTTTTTGCACAATAAAATTACTTTTGTAAAAAGAATGTATTTTTTCTGTCGCCAAGTTGTGAGAACCATAACGTTTTAATTTTTTTGTCGACGGAGGTGTATGAGGGCTTGTTTTTTGCGGGACGAGCTATAGTTTTTATAGGTACCATTTTTGGATACGTGCGACTTTTTGATCACTTTTTATTCTAATATGTGTAGGGCAAAGTGACCAAAAAACAGAAACTCTGGTAAAGTTTTTTAAGTTTTTTTTTTACGCTGTTCACCTTGTGCAATAAATAATATAATATTTTGATACCTCAGGTCGTTACGGTCGTGGCGATACCAAATACATATGGTTTATTATTATTTTTCAATAATAAAGGACTTGATAAGAGTAAAAGGGGGATTGTGTTTTATTTGATTACTTGAAACTTTTATTGTTTTCAAACTTTTATTTTTTGCACTTTTTTTTACACTTTTTTATACTTTTTTTACACTTTTTCTCAAGTCCCACTAGGGGGCTTGAAGGTCCAACGGTCAGATTTTTTTTTTCCTAATACATTGCACTACCTATGTAGTGCAATGTATTAGATCTGTCAGTCATTCACTGACAGCAAGCCGATTAGGCTTCGCCTCCCGGCGGGGCCTAAATTGGCTTCCGTAATGGCAGAGCAGGAGACCATTGTGTCTCCTGTTGCCATAACAGCAGTCGCCATTCCTGATTGCCTGTCAGGGCTGGCGATCTGCTAGTAACTGCTACGATGCAGCACTCGCTTTCGATTGCTGCATCGAAGGGGTTAATGGCAGGGATCGGAGCTAGCTCCGGTTCCTGCCGTTACAGGTGGATGTCAGCTGTACAGTACAGCTGACTTCCACTGCTGATGACGCCGGATCAGCTCCTGACCCGGCGCCATCTTGCCGGCAGCTACGGAAGCCGATCAGGCTCCGCCGCCGGGGCGGATCTTGACCGGCTTCGGTTCTAGGCAGACCGGGAGGCCAGTATTAGGCCTCCGGTTGCCATTGCAGCCACCGAAACCCCGGCAATTTCATTGCTGGGGTTCCGATGAGCTGCAAACACCTTAAGTGCAGCAATCGCGTTTGAGCGCTGCACTTAAGGGGTTAATGGCGGGGATCGAAGCTAATTTCGGTCCCCGCCGTTACAGTCGGATGTCAGCTGTAAGATACAGCTGAGATCCGACGATGATGGCACCGGCTCAGCTTCTGAGCCGGTGCCAAACATTTGGCGTAAGTATACGACATTTTGCGGGAAGCACTGGCTTTCCATGACGTATATTTACGGCAAATGTCGGGAAGGGGTTAAAATCTGCCCTGATTTCAAATTGTCAAGACCATTATGGAAATAGCCATGTCTTTTACGATGACATAATTCCCACTGGTAAGTGTTTTTTTGCAGTAGGTTAAAGAATATTCCCAGGATTTAAAAAAAAAAAAAGGCCTATTTTTGTTTTCCTAGAAACAGCGCCACCCTAATCCATGGACTGTCTGGTATTGCAGGTCAGGCCCTTTAACTTGTATAGCGATAATCTGCAATAACTGACAGCCAATAGACAAGAGTGAGACCCTTTTTTCTAATCCTGGACAACCCCTTTAACTCCCCATTTAGGCCTCATGCCCACTTCAGTTTTTTTTTGTCAGGTTGCTATTCGTTTTTTTAACTGATAGCACCCTGACAGATTAATTTCAATGGGGCCATGCACACTTCCGTTGTTTTAATGGAACCATGCGGCCGTTCCCTCAAAAATAGGACAGGTCCTACTGCTGTTCGTTTTTGATGGAACAGTCTCAGCCTTTTCATTGATTTTGTCCGTGAAACAACGGACTGCACACGGAAGCCATCCATGTGCAGTCCGTGTTTCACGGATCTGTCATTAGCGGCCGTACAACAGACGACAGAAGTGTGCATGAGGCCTAATTGTATTGTACAACACCTCAACAACACTGAATGTTGCGATAGACATTATAAATTTGTTACACTTTATTGACCCAGGACCCCTACCTCCACCAGAAAGAGAAATGTTTTCTTTATACCATTTAAATAAAGCCAACATACACAACACTGTCATTACAGTTGCTTTAAGGGGGAGTTCATGAGTTTTTTGATGTGGAAACTGCGTCGGAAAACGCAACAAAAAACGGCCGAAAATGCCTCCCATTGATTTCAATGGGAGGTGGAGGTTTTTTTTTCCCGCGAGCGGAAAAAACGTCTTGCGGGAAAAAGAAAGGACATGCCCTATCTTCGGACGTTTATGCCTCTGACCTCCCATTGACATCAATGGGAGGCAGAGAAAGCGTATTTCACAGCGTTTTTTGCCCGCGGATCTGAATGGCCGCAGGCGAAAATCAGCGTGCAGGCAGAGCAAAATCTGCCTCAAAATTCCAAACGGAATTTTGAGGCAGATTTTCTGCCTGCAAAAAACGAAGGCGTTATTTACACGAACGTGTGCGTTTTGCGCACGTTGCAGTTCCGTGTGTCATCAGTGTTTGGTGCGTGTCTGCGTTATTTTTGTGCGTATGGCATCCTTATGTCACGTGGTTTTGACGTATGCAAAATGAAATGAAGCAGGTGGTTTTCTTTTTCTCTTCATTCCTTGAGCAACTGTTGCGCGAATCACACACAGCACACGGATGTGCGTCCGTGTGATGTTCATGATTTTCATGACTTCAATGGGTGCGTGATGCGTGGTGCGTGATTCTCTCTTGTTTCCTGGCTCTGCTGGTCCTGCTATTACTATTGACCTCTGCTTCATATGACCCTGGCTTTACTGACCACTCTTCTGCTCTGCGTTTGTTACCTCGTACACTCCTGGTTTGACTCGGCTCGTTCACTACTCTTATTGCTCACAGTGTTGCCGATGGGGAACTGCCCCATTTCCCTTAGCTTCTGTGTACCCTTGTCTGTTTGTCTGTCGTGCACTTATTAAACGTAGGGACCGTCGCCCAGTTGTGCGCTGTCGCCTAGGACGTGCCGTGCAAGTAGGCAGGGACTGAGTGGCGGGTAGATTAGGGTTCACCTGTCTGTCTCCCAACCACGACATTACAACATGTTTTCACTAAGGTAGAGGTGCCAATTAATAAAGAACAGGTAATGCATAATAGAAAATGTCCCATGTAACAGATGCAATTCTATGGGTGATATACCCAAGGGAGTAGAAGGCATATTGGGCCATAAACAAACAATACAAAAATTAACAATTAGCACATACCCTGAGAGTGGGGAGTGAAACCGGCAACCTAGGGACCGTAAAAAAACAAGGACGCCTCGACGCGCGTTTCGCCAAACAGACCGGCTTTGTCGTCAGGAGGCTAAATTGATTAAAACCAGAGGGGTTTAAATAGGAAGTGAAATAGTTATTCTCACCTGTGATGAGCGCAAATCGGCGCTCGACACGCCCGCTGAGAGACTCCCACATCATGGGAAGCGCCGCACGTCTGGATGGTGAGGCGCGGTATGATGACACAAGTCAAGGGTCACCATAGTAATGCAGATGCTGAGCGATGGCACTACTGTAATGCCCTACCATCTGACGGGGTAACTACATGTGTTTATCTGGAAAACATTACAATGCTCTATTGTGCACCCTAAATGCATAAATGTCCACCAAACCAAATTTTACAACACTTTTTTTCTAAAGAAATATCTTGTACAAGCAATGGGCAGACATACAGCTTTAACCTAATTTACCAATCCACTGTATCATGTAGTAGGGAAGACATAAATGAGTAGCCTCAGTCACTGACCCCCCCCCTCCCAAAGTGAGTGTGTACCATAGCCCACATCCAGTAAACCCAACTCAATACGATACTGCAAAGATCCAAAGCCAAAATAAGATGCCAAAGTTTGCATCCACAAAAACGACTCAGGGCCTCAAAAACACTTAATAATTCTTGCAACATTGAACCATTCTAGTCATGCAACTCTAAAAACTCTGTAATTATATACTAAGTGTACACTTATCAACTGGCAGATCAGGTATAACTTTTGACAAGCAATCCCTCTCTTATCCCTTCAGCTTTCAGGATCTTACCTATCCTACCACACATATGTCTGCATTTTTATTCTCTATAAAACCTCCTATATCTAATACCTTTTCTGCACTATTTGATACCATTTGGGATTTTGCTTCCAAATCAATCTCTAATATATCCTGATTAATCCATTGGACTCATAAATCAACTACAGCCCTATTTTCAATCTTAGTCTTCCATCCCACCTTAAAGTACTATTACTCTATTTAAAATGACAAGCTGCATAATAGAAGAAGAAGAGAACATGACTACTATGTATGGATATAACTGTGCAGCCTCGGATAGACACCAAACATTTCAGGCACCATTAAACACTGTTGACTTTAAAAGCCTCTATGCAGAAAAGGAATCACTCAGCTACACGGACAAGATGACAAATGAGTGAACTCAATATCTCCTGCATTAGACCATATGTGGAGATTATTAAAGTCTTGTGTTGTTGTTTTTTCCCCGCATGATTATATATTGAATTTCCTTTGAATCGGGGGTTACACCACTATTCAGCCCTCTTAAAATGAATACTGTAAAGGGCAACTAAACCTAACATACAAGTAGATTCAATACATAGAAACAGTGTATATTTTGTAAAAGATGTCTCTAAATAACCAAAAACATACCAATAAGGAATTTAGATTGTGAGCCCCAATGGGGACAGTAAAACAGAGGACCTCTGTACAGCGCTGCGTAATATGCTGGCGCTATATAAGTAACTGAAATAATAAATAAAGCTATGCTCTCCCCACAGACTTTTGTAAAAATCGATATCTCCCCAAGCTTCTAAAAGATGAAAAAAGGAAAGCAATGAACAAATTTAATGTCAGCAATTTTAAGCCCCCCTCCAAACTAATAACACTGCTAAATAGGTGACAGGAAAACAAGTTTAAACATACCCATGTTGGCAATCATACTTCTAGCATTTCAGAGAAATTTAAGCTTTAATCATGTTCCGTATGCAAATGAGAAATCAAGTGTCCATTGGGCGCTCCTTAACCAGGGAAGTGCCCTGAGTCTTCTGCTGTAAGCATTCCCCAAACTGCTTTTGATTGACGTCTCTATCAGTTTCCTGGATAGAGCGATGTATGAGAAGGATACCAAGAGCAGAGGGGGAGGAATGTAGATGGTTAACAGTTTTTATTTTTTGGGTGGGGGGGGGTCAAAACTGCTGACAGATTCTCTTTAGCATCTATATTTATATATGAATATATTGCAAATGGTGTCCATATAGTGCTAAACAGTGCCTACATAGTGCTTAACACTGTACTTTGCTAACAAAGTCATATGGTGCCAATATAAAGCCATACTGTAACCACATTATCCCATAACCCACATGGTGCCATGTGGTGCTGAGAGTGACATACCTTGCACATGTCTTCATATAGTGTCCATACAGAGCCAACAGTGTCCACATAGAGCTATACAGAGTGTGGTAGAATGCTACTGGGAAGAGTCCGAAATAGCCGGCCTAAGGGGTGTCCACTCCAGGTAGATCTTGGCCGCCTCCTGGGGGAACAGCATCCCTAAGCTTGGGCCTGGCATCCTCGACACCCGGAGAAGGGGACGCTGTGGAAAGGGGCACTTGGAGACAAATCACAGCAGAAGCAGCATGGAGAGAGTATTCTTTTGGCTTCCATCGGTATAATGGAGCCAATTGGCAAAATTAATCCAATGTGTATGGCCAGCTTAAGGGCCCTTTCACACTGCATTTTTTACCTCCATTTAAACGGTTCAGGACCAGGCTGTTTTGAGCCTTCAGGACCAAATACAGTGTACCCTCTTTTAGCACACGTTAATGACATTTTTCATAGATAATGCAGGGTTTTTTTTCCCATCATTTTTATATACATCCTTTTTGCTATTTTACAAATTTTTGGCTAATAGTTTGAAAATAGTAGTAAAAAAATATGCTTTTTTACTTTTCAGCTATTTTTTTCTGGTAATAATATAGTTTTATCCTAAAACAGACCTTATATTTGTGATCGTCATTTTTTATCGTAAATTTTGATATATTACGTTAGGGTATTATTATTATTGCTCGTCCTTCGATCAGAAAAGACCTTTGGGGGACCTTTTCTTTCTATTACACCATGATTTTCCACTGTAACTGGAGCTGCACAGCAGCCCCAGTCACAGGGGTAATCAGCCCTCATATATTGCTTTGGTCTAGTTAGAGCCAGCAGCAGCCTCCTACTAACAGCATCCGAGCGATCATGTGACCAGTCACATGATCACCGGCACCAATAGAGGCCTCTGCCTCTATTCTATACATTGAGAACTGTGTACAAGAGATCAGATAAGACAGAAGCGGTGAAAACCGCTTCTATCTTCTCTCCAGGGTGCCCGGCAGTCACTTACTGCCGGGCACCCGACATTTAGCTGCCCGATCGCTTGGGCAGCCAGTTAAAACCCGCACTGTAGATAAACTATTGCGCAGGTTTCAAGGACCTCGACCGCCCGCCGTATAAATAGCGTGGCTGGTCGGGGACCAATTAAAGTGTGTCGGGAAAGCTCCAGACATACACCTGAAACGTGTCAATTATCTCGATTATACCAACGGAGGCCAAAAGAATACTTTCTCCATGCTGCTGATGCTGTGAATTGTCTCCCATTGCGCCCCTCCGCGGCGACCCTTTCTACAATTATCGAGGATGCCAGACCAAACTTAGCATTTCTGTCCCCCCAGGAGGCGGCCAAGATCTACCAGGAATGGACACCCCTTAGGCTGGCTATTTTGGACTCTTTCCGGTAGCGGCTTCACAGCCTTAGGTGTGTCCATGTCAAAGTGATATAATTGTCGTTAGGGTAGTCACATCACTGGAGCTTAGCTGGGAGTTACCACGGAGAGGAACATTCAGAGACAAATTACGGCAGCAGTGAGAGAGACTGATGCTGCTTCGAGACCTAGCATGTCACACCTGACTCGTCCTCTACTCTCTCTCTTGGATCCTAGAGGTACTGTGCGGGCAGGACAGCCTCTGCTGCATCAGGAAGCTTCAGTGCTTACCGTCCAGTTCATGATGCATCCATTAAATGGATATCATTATAGCCTATGGGTGACAGAGGCCACTGTTGGGCATCCATCACAGCCTCCGTTTAACATATACACCGGGGTATTTTTCTATTAACGCAGTGGGAAAGTTTGCCAAAGACACTTCGTATGTTTGCATATGTTTTACATTCCCAAAAATATAGAGTGTTCACGGTTATCTCTGACATTTCAGTAGGCTTCACTATGACAAATATAAGTGATCAAGATGATGGTGAATGCACAAAATTTCTTGTGCCAAAAAAGAAGTAGGTTTTTGTATTGCATTTGTTTATATCTACTTGTAAGTTCTAAAAACATTGCAGTCCTGTTGTTTTACTTCGAACAGCTTGGATGAGTTCCAATGGTTTTTATCTGGTAAATGTCAGTTAATTAAGATAAAAGTATAGTAGCTAAAGCATTAATTATTAAGTTTATTTCCTTATAGCCTCGTTGAAAGACATAATTTAAGTGTTATCACTAGTAAATTCGAAATACTCAAAACATTTTAAGAAAATGTTAGTGTGCTGGAAAATGGATAGAGTCATGCACCAGATGTGAACCCCTTGCGCATTGATATGGTTGGCTCTGACTACAGTGAGGTATGGATTTTCTGATGTAAACTCATATGATTCACCTCTGCCTTCTACAAGGAGGTATGTAACAGCCCTAGAATAGTACCCCATTGGTAGTAATTTATGACAAGGTAAAACTCTTGAATACAAAGTAGTAGGCAAAGTTAAATTCTTATTTTTTTATAGTTTCAATGTTACGTTACACCAGTAAAATAATACACATACACATGGAATCCTGTAGATTACGAGCAAATGAATCCATGTAACATACTACAGATGTCAAGACAGATTCCACTGGAAAACAACTACAGATTAAAAACTGCTTGTTCATTCTTGGTGAATATTATTATGATTAGTTAACACATCATCAATGCGGATAAAAGCAGCAGAAAGTGAATGTCCTCCTTATTTATCTTTATCTATAAAGCGCCAACACATATTGCAGCACTTCACACAGATTGTATATGCACAAATACATCCTTATCCCCAATAGCAGCTGACATTCTGATTTCTCTCTCTCAAACACATAAATGAATCAAATTTACCAATGCTTTAGGAGTATGGGAAAAAAGTACCTAGAAGAAACCTACAAAAGCATGGGTAGAACATACAAAGAAAATGCAGATGTTTTCTCTGGTCGGATTTGAATTCAAGATCTCTTTACCCTCTTAGATGGGTTATCCAACTTGTAAAAGATTTTTAAAAACAGCTGCAAATGTTATAAAGCAAAAAATTAGTCAGTACTTAGCACTGATGCTCCGGCGGTCCTCCACGTCTATGTTTACAAGCTGCCAGCATGGTACCGCTGGAGGAAATCAGAGGCCTCAGCGGTCATGAGCAATATTCCTGACATCACCGCTCAGCGATGGGAGCCATGATGCCAGGAATATGGCATGTGACCGCTGGTATAATACACTGCAATACTTCTGTACTGTACTTCAAACATGATGCGGGGGACAATGTTGTATAGTGGGACCCCCTGTATCAACCACTTAGATTTCACAGCCGCTATTGACCACTGTGTCAAAGGCCTGAAACGGAGTTAACTCTGATCCATTGCTGCAGGGTGTCATCTGTGTTACAGCTGACACCCACTGTTGATTGCGTGGGCTCAGCTTTTGAGCCTGCGCCATCAGTATGCAATACATGTACGGCATTTAGCTCCACCCACATAATTATATGTCATTATGCAGGAAGGGGTTAAAGTGTACCTGTTAAAAAAAAATCACAATCACACCTTAGGCAGCTGTAGATGTATACTAGATGTAGTGCAGCCAGAAATGTTGTGTGTAACCTGCAAATTGTGTGTCATTTTTCTTTACTTTGCAGCTGCATCTCCTCTTCTCTGTCTAGTATTTACTATTTAATCAAGCTGGATTATTTAGCGACTGAGGAGGTAGTTAAACAAGCATTCTAGCAAATTATGAATCCTTTCATTATGGCCAGGTGTGTCATATAATCACAGTCTGACCACCAAAATAGACCATGATTTGGTGTATAGACAGGAGGTCAGTTTCTCCTGTTTAGCTGACATCCTGTGAAAGACAGGATTACATCATTACCTATCAAACCTCTCCTGGCAGCTCTTAGACACCTCCCCTCCCAGCTGTACCCTTTCTTTATTTCTGCCCTATCTAAGAAACCAGGAGTGCAGTGATATAATGGGTGAGTACATACAATTGTAAGTTGTAGAGTTATACAACTCCCCTCACTCACTCGCTGTCTATACCTCCTGTGAGTGCTGTGTGTGCAGAATCTCTGGTGTATTTCTATGAGATGCAGTTATACACTGCTTTACTCTGCCTCCTGCTTGTAAGAGCTGACAGAGAAAAGTCTATTACTAGCAGAAGGCAGGGGAGACAGTTTAAAGCTGCATCACATGGGATACACTTAGACTCTGCAGTGTGAGTACAAAGTTCACTGATTTACATTTACATTATTCTTTAATAATAGCCTATGAAGCACTATATAGAAAAAAAAGGGGAATGGGGAACTACAGGTTGCTGGAGGTGAGGAAGATGTTACTTTTACTTAGTAAGATTTATGTATAAGATTTATATATTCACTACTGATTCATGCAAAAAAAAAAAAACATCCTTTCTGCCATTGCTAGCAAAGGCTATGGGATCAATATTTTAAATGAGTTAACTAAGTTTTAGTGAAGTGTTTTGATATGGCAGTCAATATTACACTGAGAAGTGTATTCAAATGAAATTCTACAAGGTGTCTAACCTTGTGGTCAAAAGTAGAGAGTTACCACAGCACCGAACCGCCAGGAGGGTGCACGCCTCTTCAGAACCTGGTCCAAGGTCCTCAATATCAGGCAGAAAAATAGACAAGGAGGCAGCACTTCCAAAATGTAGTAAAACCTTTATTCACCCATGCAACGTTTCAATCCCTCAGGATCTTTCTCAAGCATAACCTCGTGGTCGACCTGTTATCGACACTGGCTCTGCTCTGAAGTTAGTTCTCTATTGTACTTAGAATTTTGCTATTCATTTGTGAAAACTAGAGATGCAAATATCTAATAATTAGCTCACGGTAATCCAACACTTGCAGTGCCGTATTGCTATTAGATCATGAATGACATCTCAAGGACTCTGGGGTGTTTATGGTTGTCAGCTATGATCATGTGTGAACTTCTGCACAAGAGTGATTCTGAAGGGTGAAGGTGTATGAGACAAACAATCTTATACTACTACATGGATCCTGCACAGATTGCAGTTACTTGAATTAAATAAGGCTTATCTGGCGGCATATTATTTTCTTGGCGAATGCAGAAGGAACATGCTTGTTAACACCTGTTCTCGTCTTGCAGGGTGGTATTTGAATCTGTCTACTCTGTGTTAAATTTAATCATGACTGACAAAACAGTCAGGATTTATCGGTATTTTGGAGCTTTTCACTGTTTCCAATGAAATGTAAAAATGAGACAAAACTGTGATCCTTGTGAAATTTCATATAGTATTCATTCCATATATTTATAATACATCAGGTTGGGTTAGAGAAAGATTATAATTTATCCATTAAGTATTTTATATTTGCTGTTAATCAGGACAAAAAATATTGTCAACACCAGTAGATGACATGGCTCCCAAAACCATCTCTGACTGTGGAAACTTCACACTGGACCGCATGCAACTTGGATTGATGCCTCTCCACTCTTCCTTCAGACTCGGGGACCTTGATTTCCAAATTAAATGCAAAATCTACTTTCATCTGAAAACAGGACTTTGGACCACTGAGCAGCCGTGTTGGTGCACTGTTATATCAAGTCCAGAGTAAACGCAGCCGTCAACCAGGAAATTTTAGAGCCCTTCATGCTTCTCTCTGCTGACAAGCTTTAAGGAGATGCTGAATTCATTTTCCAGCAGGACTTGGCACCTGCCCACACTGCCAAAAGTGCCAATACTTGGTTTAATAACCACAGTATCACTGTGCTTGATTGGCCAGCAAACTCGCCTGACCTAAACCCCATAGAGAATCTATGGGGTATTGTCAAGAGGAGGATGAGAGACACCAGACCCAACAAAATGCAGACATGCTGAAGGCCTATATCAAAGTAACCTGGGCTTCCATAACACCTCAGCAGTGCCACAGGCTGATCGCCTCCATGCCACGCCGCATTGATGCAGTAATTCATGCAGAGTCAGAGCCCCGACCAAGTATTGAGGGCATATACTGTACATACTTTTCAGTAGGACTGTATTTCGGTATTAAAAATAATTTTTAAAATTGGGCTTATTTAATATTCTAATTTTCTGAGATACTAAATTTTTGGTTTTCAGTAACTGTTAGCCATAATCATCAACATTAAAAGAAAAAATGCTGGAAATAGATCACTCTGTGTGTAATGAATCTATAGAATATATGAGTTTCACTTTTTCAATTGAGTTATTGAAATAAATTAACTTTTTGATGATATTCTAATTCATGTTTATGCTATCTATATATATATATATATATATATATATATATATATATATATATATATATACACACACACACTACCGTTCAAAAGTTTAGGGTCTCTTAGAAATGTCCTTATTTTTTAAAGAAAAGCACAGTTTTTTCAATGAAGATAACATTAAATTAATCAGAAATACACTCTATACAGTGTTAATGTGCTACATGACTATTCTAGCTGCAAACGTCTGGTTTTTAATGCAATATCTACATAGGTGTATAGAGCCCCATTTCCAGCAACCATCACTCCAGTGTTCTAATGGTACATTGTGTTTGCTAACTGTGTTAGAAGGCTAATGGATGATTAGAAAGCACTTTAAAACACTTGTGCAATTATGTTAGCACCGCTGTAAACAGTTTTGCTGTTTAGAGGAGCTATAAAACTGACCTTCCTTTGAGCTAGTTGAGAATCTGGAGCATTACATTTGTGGGTTCGATTAAACTCTACAAATGGCTTGAAAAAGAGAGCTTTCATGTGAAACTCGACAGTCTATTCTTGTTCCTAGAAATTAAGGCTATTCCATGCGAGAAATTGCCAAGAAACTGAAGATTTCCTACAACGGTGTGTACTACTCCCTTCAGAGGACAGCACAAACAGGCTCTAACCAGAGTAGAAAGAGAAGTGGGAGGCCCCACTGCACAACTGAGCAACAAGACAAGTACATTAGAGTCTCTAGTTTGAGAAATAGACGCCTCACAGGTCCTCAACTGGCAGCTTCATTAAATAGTACCCGCAAAATGCCAGTGTCAACATCTACAGTGAAGAGGCGACTCCGGGATGCTGGCCTTCAGGTCAGAGTGGCAAAGAAAAAGCCATATCTGAGACTGGCTAATAAAAGGAAAATATTAATATGGTCAAAAGCACACAGACATTGGACAGAGGAACATTGGAAAAAAGTGTTATGGACAGACGAATCGAAGTTTGAGGTGTTTGGATCACACAGAAGAACATTTGTGAGACACAGAACAACTGAAAAGATGCTGAAAGAGTGCCTGACGCCATCTGTCAAGCATAGTGGAGGTAATGTGATGGTCTGGGGTTGCTCTGGTGCTGGTAAAGTGGGAGATTTGTACAAGGTAAAAGGGATTTTGAATAAGGAAGGCTATCACTTCATTTTGCAACGCCATGCCATACCCTGTGGACAGCGCTTGATTGGAGCCAATTTCATCCTACAACAGGACAATGACCCAAAGCACACCTCCAAATTATGCAGGAACTATTTAGGGAAGAAGCAGGCAGCTGGTATTCTATCTGTAATGGAGTGGTCAGCGCAGTCACCAGATCTCAACCCCATAGAGCTGTTGTGTATATTTTCTAGTCATTTTGCAACTCATTTGATAAATATAAGTGTGAGTTTTCATGGAAAACACAAAATTGTCTGGGTGACCCCAAACTTCTGAACAGTAGTGTGTGTGTATATATATATATATATATATATATATACACACACACACACACACACACACACACACACACACACACACACACACACACACAGTACTGTGCAAAAGCTATAGGCAGTTGTGGAAAAATGCTGCAAAGTAAGAATGCTTTTAAGAATGGATGTATTAATAGTTTTTTTTTATCAATTAACAAAATAGAAAGTGAATGACCAGAAGACAAATATAAATCAAATCAATATTTGGTGTGACCACTCTTTGCCTTAAAAACAATTCTTCTAGGTACACTTGCACACAGTTTTTGAAGGAACTCGGCAGGGAGGTTGTTCTAAACATCTTGGATAAATAACCAAAGATCTTCTGTGGATGTAGGCTTCCTCAAATCCTTCTCTCTTCATGTAATCCCAGACCAATTTGATGATATATATATTTGAGCAGCATAGATGACATTAGACAGCAGTAAGGAGCAGTGTAGCTGAGAATCAGCACTAGAGTGACAGAAATGTTATCAGCAGACTGCGTTTCCTCTCTCTCTACTCCTTCTCCCCCTCCCCTCTTCAGAGACTTCTATAGTCAGCATGTCTGTGTGTCTCTCTCTGCTCTCTCTCTCCTTCTGCTCCAACCTCCATAAACTTCTATAGGCAGCATGTCTGTGTTCTCTTTCATCTCCTTCCTCCTGCTCCGCCTCCCCTCTTTAAAGACTTCTATGGGCAGCAGCCTCTGTGTCTTCTTACTCTCTCTGCTCCACACTCCCCTCTCCATAGACTTCTATTGGCAGTACCTGTGTCTCTCACTCTGCTCCCTCCTCCTGCTCCCCCTACCCTCTCCAAAAACTTCTATAGTAAGATGTTAAGACACCCCCCTACTTCCTGCAGTCTTCTCCTCTGCTCTTTAATTTGCAATGGATTTTGTTTAACAATACGGAGTGGACAGCAGATTACAGGAAGAGAGACAACTAGTGGCAGTAACCTCATACGGAATCTGAATGGAGAAAACAACTAACACTTTAACAGAAAGTAAATTACAAAGTTGATATATATATTTCATATAGTATTAGATTAGCATAAAATGTTTGAAAAGTTAGTGTCCATTTATGTATGGTAATTTCAAAATGATTGATTATGCTTATTTCACAGTAGGATCAAAGAATCATTAATGACTGCATTATTAAGGTTATTCTCACCAATTCATTCATTCTACAAAATAAGAATAAACTCACAAAAACTTAAATCACATGACCGGAGCATGCACAACATTATACCGCTGTATAAATGTAATGTGCATTCCTCTAGAAGGACCAGAGGCCTAATGTGAAGACTATAATATATATTGTGTTTCCCTTCACTGCTGTGGACAGAAGCCAGAAAGTGTCTGTTCCCACCTCTGCTACTGCAGAACAACTGCTCACTAGTTTTGTGCCATGTGACTCATGCATACAAAATCATGGAAATTGGTTATGAATAATATATTGTATTGTCTTGTTCCTAATTGCTATCACAGATTTCTTTCTACCTCTTAAAATGGGTTGTGAGGTTGTGCTTCTGTGTGGTAGAGCACCCAAAAAAAAATCAAAGGATCCACATAGAAGATATTATGCAGGACACATAGAAGTGTGTAAAATGTTGTGTCTTCTTGGATTATTGCATTATGCATGCAGAAAACTACAGATGAGGGGATTCTATTTTAAATTGCCATTGGATTGATGTTGGTGGATTATGTTTTGTTTTTTTTCTGGATCAATTAAAGCTTTTATTATATAGGGTTCCGTAAGTTTAGATAGTGTGGGTCTCACACATTTCCTGACAGCTAAGGGCCCTTTTACACGGGCCAATGATCGGGCAAAGAAGTGTTCCTATGAACGCTCGTTCCTGATCATTGCACTGTGTTAACAGGGCATTAATCAGCCGATGAACGAGCAAACGCTCGTTCATCGGCTGATCATGTAGTTAATGCAGCAAAAAATATTATCATTGTCGGCAGCACATCGTCCTGTGTAAAACAGGGAGATATGCTGCCAAGATGATGCAAATGCATCATGTCGTAGTAACAATCGCTCTTCCACATACATAGCTTCTTGTGAAAGGAGAAAACGAACGCCGATCAACGAGCTGTCTTGTTGATGGGTCCGTGGCGATGATATGCTTATGGGGGCCTTCTGTACAATGCATAGAAACCTAGGATCCTCCAAAAAGTGACACCATATATACAGTGAAGGAAATAAGTATTTGATCCCTTGCTGATTTTGTAAGTTTGCCCACTGTCAAAGACATGAACAGTCTAGAATTTTTAGGCTAGGTTAATTTTACCAGTGAGAGATAGATTATATATAAAAAAAAAAAAAAAATCACATTGTCAAAATTATATAGATTTATTTGCATTGTGCACAGAGAAATAAGTATTTGATCCCTTTGGCAAACAAGACTTAATACTTGGTGCCAAAACCCTTGCTGGCAAGCACAGCAGTCAGACATTTTTAGTAGTTGATGATGAGGTTTGCACACATGTTAGATGGAATTTTGGCCCACTCCTCTTTGCAGATCATCTGTAAATCATTAAGATTTCGAGGCTGTCGCTTGGCAACTCGGATCTTCAGCTCCCTCCATAAGTTTTCGTTGGGATTAAGGTCTGGAGACTGGCTAGGCCACTCCATGACCTTAATGTGCTTCTTTTTGAGCCACTCCTTTGTTGCCTTGGCTGTATGTTTCGGGTCATTGTCATGCTGGAAGACCCAGCCACGAGCCATTTTTAATGTCCTGGTGGAGGGAAGGAGGTTGTCACTCAGGATTTGACGGTACATGGCTCCATCCATTCTCCCATTGATGCGGTGAAGTAATCCTGTGCCCTTAGCAGAGAAACACCCCCAAAACATAATGTTTCCACCTCCATGCTTGACAGTGGGGACGGTGTTCTTTGGGTCATAGGCAGCATTTCTCTTCCTCCAAAAACGACGAGTTGAGTTAATGCCAAAGAGCTCAATTTTAGTCTCATCTGACCACAGCACCTTCTCCCAATCACTCTCAGAATCATCCAGATGTTCATTTGCAAACTTCAGACGGGCCTGTACATGTGCCTTCTTGAGCAGGGGGACCTTGCGGGCACTGCAGGATTTTAATCCATTACGGCGTAATGTGTTACCAATGGTTTTTTTGGTGACTGTGGTCCCAGCTGCCTTGAGATCATTAACAAGTGCCCCCGGGGAGTTTTCGGCTGAGCTCTCACCTTCCTCAGGATCAAGGATACCCCACGAGGTGAGATTTTGCATGGAGCCCCAGATCGATGTCGATTGACAGTGATTTTGTATGTCTTCCATTTTCTTACTATTGCACCAACAGTTGTCTCCTTCTCACCCAGCGTCTTACTTATGGTTTTGTAGCCCATTCCAGCCTTGTGCAGGTCTATGATCTTGTCCCTGACATCCTTAGAAAGCTCTTTGGTCTTGCTCATGTTGTAGAGGTTAGAGTCAGACTGATTAATTGAGTCTGTGGACAGGAGTCTTTTATACAGGTGACCATGTAAGACAGCTGTTTTTAATGCAGGTACCAAGTTGATTTGGAGCGTGTAACTTGCCTGGAGGAGGCTGAACTCTTAATGGTTGGTAGGGGATCAAATACTTATTTCTCTGTGCACAATGCAAATAAATATATATAATTTTGACAATGTGATTTTCTTTTTTTTTTTTATATAATCTATCTCTCACTGGTAAAAGTAACCTAGCCTAAAAATTCTAGACTGTTCATGACTTTGACAGTGGGCAAACTAACAAAATCAGCAAGGGATCAAATACTTATTTCCTCCACTATATATATATATATATATATATATATATATATATATATATATATATATATATATATATATATATATATATATATATATGATATCTATATAAATATCTTTATATAGATATATATAGACATCTATATATACATATATATATATACCAGTAGAAAGACGGCAGGACTCTGTTTCCAAGTACGAGATCAAGTAATGAAGGGTGCCAGCTGATAGTCCCGATCCAAAGACCATACATATATCCAAAAAGAAAATTCAGCAGCACTCCGATGATCCAGATGAAAAAGTGAAGTTTATTGTGCCAACATGGCAAATGCAACGTTTCCGTCCCACCTTGGGACCTTTTTCAAGCATTTTCTGTCTGGATATATATATATATATATATATATATATATATATATATATATATATATATATATAGACATCTATATATATTGTGAGGGTTTAGCATCAGGAGAGGTTGGTACAGCGGTTTCTTTGTAGCCAGAGACAGGGACACCGTGCATTAAAAGTCATAACAGGGCTTTGCCTGTGTTTTTATTCTTGTCAAAGAAACAGCCTCTTGTACAACAAGGCAAAATACAAAATAAATCCTGCTCGTCTGAGCACTAACTAAACAAGATATTATCTAACTATACCAAGTGCCTTCCTACCAGGCACTGGACACAAAGTAACACAGGTCTTTACTCACATAGAATACAGGCTACTCCAGCCTTAGTAGTCTCCAGTCTGAGTCAGGGGTGAGACTCACACACACTGTGTCTGCACCTTTTTATACACAGGCCACAGCTAGAGCTTTCTATTGCAAAAACTACTCATTCACTGGAGCCTAGGATACATATGACAGGATTCTAGGGGAAATGTACCTTCCCTCAATTACTTTACCTGTCATTGTCTCACAATATATATATATATATATATATATATATATATATATATATATATATATATATATACATATATACATATATATCTACATATATATATATATATAGCACACAAGAAAATGGCGACAGCACACTGAGAACACCAATGACACCTAAGCCGCTAAATATAAATAAATATGCATTACTGCTAAATCCACTTAAAATAGGTTCTTAGTGCACATTTTGAACAAATTGTATTTGCCCACCTGCCAAGACAAGGCGGCCTCTGTAAGGTGGGGACCTACTCTGCACATACACCCAGAACTGGGACTAAGCCTACATATATCTGGGGATGGTAGAACCAGTATTAAACGAATTAAACTAATTAAAATCACCCAGGGCAGAATGGGAGGAGTGCAAGAACAAAAAATGGAGGCAGTCACTAACCCCACATATATGAATCACATAAACAACACAAAAGTTTGAACAGCACATTCCAACAAAATGAAACAAAACCTGTATGCAGGTTCAAGAACGCCTGTAAGGCTGGATTCACACGAGCACATTACGTCCGTAATGGACGGAACGTATTTCGGCCGCAAGTCCCGGACCGAACACACTGCAGGGAGCCGGGCTCCTAGCATCATACTTATGTACGATGCTAGGAGTCCCTGCCTCTCCGTGGAACTACTGCCCCGTACTGAAAACATGATTACAGTACGGGACAGTTGTCCGGCAGCGAGGCAGGGACTCCTAGCATCGTACATAACTATGATGCTAGGAGCCTGGCTCCCTGCACTGTGTTCGGTCCGGGACTAGTGGCCGAAATACGTTCCGTCCATTACGGACATAATGTGCTCGTGTGAATCCAGCCTGACTGCAAATTTATACAGCACACAAGAATATGGCGACAGCACACTGCGAACACTAATGCCACCTAAGCCACTAAATATAAATAAATATGCATTACTGCTAAATCTACTTACAATAGGGAGGTTCTCAGCGCACATTTTGATCAAATTGTGTTTGCCCACTTGCCACAACAAGGCGTCCTCCATAGCTGGGGACCTACTCTGGACATACACCCAGAACTGGGACTAAGCCTACATATATCTGGCGATAGTAGGAACCAGCATTAAACTAATTAAAATCACCCAGTGCAGAATGGGAGGAGTGCATATACACAGTTGATATAAAAAGTCTACACACCCCTTTTTAAATGCCAGGTTTTTGTCATGTTACAAAATTAGTCCAAGATGAATAATTTCAGAAGTTTTTTCACCTTTAATGTCTGTACAAATTGTAATCTGTACAATTGTATTGAAAAACAAAGTGGAATCTTTTAGGGTTTAAAAATAAAAATAATGTGGTTGCATAAATATGCACACTCTTAAACGAATACTTTGTTGAATTACCCTTTGACTTTATGACAGAATTGAGTCTTTTTGAGTAGAAGTCTTTCAGCATTGGCACATCTTGACTTGGCAATTGTTGCCCACTCTTCCTTGCAAAAGCGCTCGAAATCTGTCAGATTGGGAGGTATCTCCTGTGTACAGCCCTCTTCAGGTCACCCCACAGATTTTCAATAGGATTCAGAACTGGGCTCTGGCTGGGCCATTCCAAAACTTTGATCTTCTTCTTGTGAAGCCATTCTTTTGTTGATTTGGAGGTATGCTTTGGATCGTTGTCGTGCTGAAAGGTGAAATTCATTTTCAGCTTTTTAGCCTGCAGGTTTTGTGCCACTATTGACTGATATTTAAAACTGTTCATAATTCCCTCCACCTTGACTAAAGCCCCAGTTCCAGCTGCAGAAAAACAGCCCCAAATCATAATGCTGCCTCCACCATGGTTCACTGTGGGTATGGTGATCTTTTGGTGTTCTTTTGGTGATGTGCAGTGTTGGATTTGCGCCAAACATGCCTTTTGGAATTATGACCAAAAAGTTCATCCTTGGTCCCTTCAAACCATAACAGGTTTTCCCACATGCTTTTGGTAGGCTTCCATCTTGCCACCCTACCCCACAGCCCAGACATATGAAGAATACGGAAAATTGTTGTCACATGCATTACACAACCAGTACCTGTCAGAAAGTCCTGCAGCTTCTTTAACCCCTTAATGACCAGGACATTTTGCACGTTAATGACCAAGGATTATTTTTTGATTTCCACGGTCGCATTACAAGAGTCGTAACTTTTCTTTTATTCCGTAGTCATAGCCGTATAAGGGCTTGTTTTTTGCGGGACGAGTTGTATTTTGTAATTGTACCATTTTTAGATGCTTATAATATATTGATTAACTTTTATTAACTTTATTTTAGGAGAGAATTGAAAATAAGCAGCTATTCCAGCATTGATTTTCACGTTATAAATTTACGCCGTTTGCTATGCAGCGTAAATAACATGATAACTTTATTCTATGGGTCGGCACGATTATAGGGATACCAAATATGTAAGGGTTTTATATGTTTTCCTACGTTTGCACAATAAAAAGCCTTTTAGAAAAAAAATTACTTGTTTTTGCATCGCCGCATTCCAAGAGCCGTAACGTTTTTATTTTTCTGTCAATGTGGCCGTATGTGGGCTTGATTTTTGTGGGCCAATGTGTAGTTTTCAATAGTACTATTTTGGGGTACATAGGACTTATAGATTAACTTTTATTGAATTTTTTATGGGGGGAATGGGAGAAAAGAGAGAATTTTGCCGTTGTTTTTAGCATTTTTTTTAGACATCGTTAATCCGGCGGTTTAATTAATGTGTTCATTTTATTGTTCAAGTCGTTACGATCGCGGGGATAACATATATGTGCATGTGTGATTTCTTTTGACACTTTTACTAAATAAAACCACTTTTTTTTACAGTTTTATTTGATTTTCACTGTAATTTTTTTTTTCACAAACTTTATTTAACTGATTTACATTTTTTTTTTTAGTCCAACCAGGGGACTTCACTATGCAATCTGCTGATCGCATATATAATGCTTTGGTATACTTAGTATACCAAAGCATTATTGCCTGTCAGTGTAAAACCTACAGTCAATCTGTTAGGTCATGCCTCCGGCATCGCCTAACAGGCAGATGCTGAAGGCAGACCTGGGGGTCTTTGTTAGACCCCCGCTGCCATGGAAACCCGACGGCGACCCGCGATTTCTTTGCGGGGGCGCCGATGGGGTGACAGAGGGAGCTCCCTCCCTCTGTCAAACACATTAAATGCCGCTGTCACTATTGACAGCGGCATTTAATGGGTTAAACTGCCGGAATCGGAGCGTGCTTCGATTCCAGCAGTTGCAGCAGGAGCCAGGCTGTGTATACAGTGGCAGGATCCAGGCTGTGTATACAGTGACAGTACCCGCGCCATCACAGGACGGATATATCCGTCCTCCTGCGCGAACTAGCAGCTGCTGAGGACGGATATATCCGTCCTTTGGCGTCAAGGGGTTAATGTTGCTATAGGCCTCTCGGTAGCCTCCTGAACTTATTTTCGTCTGATCTTTTCATCAAGTTTTGAGGGACGTCCAGTTCTTGGTAATGTCACTGTTCTGCCAAATGTAATCCACTTCTTGATGACCATCTTCACTGTGTACCATGGTATAGCTAATGCCTTGGAAATTCTTTGGTACCCTTCGCCTGACTGATGCCTTTCAACAATCAGATCCCTTCAATGTGTTGTAAGCTCTTTATGGACCATGGCTTTTGCTGTCACATGCAACAAAGAAACTGTCAGGAAAATCCTAATAGAACAGCTGAACTTTATATGGGGTTACTCAGAATCACTTTAAATAATGGCAGCTGTGTACTGACTGCTATTTAACATGAGCTTAAACGTGATTGGCTAATTCTAAACACAACCACTGTCATGTCCGTGGCTGCGGGACGTCAGCTCCAATCTCCCCCTGACAGCCGCAGCCACGAGTCGGCAAGCGCTGGCCCCAGCCTCTTCCTCAGGAAATGCAAGTGCTCGCTTCCACTCACCTCAGCCGGATACCGTAGGTGTGCGCGCATGCTCGTGACCTGAGTGTTGTTGTTGTTTCCCTAGTTTGTCTATGCAATGGTCTCCTAGTGCGTTCCTGTTCCTGTTCCCTGCATTCCATACTATCCTGGTCGAGTACTGTGCTGAGCCAAAGTCGTGCCGTGCTGTATACCACGCCTCACCTGCTTCACCTCATTTGACGTCTATCTGCTGCCTAGTCCCAGCCGAGCCTGCCTGGTACTGTCCTGGTACTGTACGAACTATAGACATTGACCTGCGCCCTGTTGGCCAGCTGCCTTACCGCCAAGGCGGTACGGCCCAGTGGGTCCACAGACCCTTCGTGACAGTACGCTCAGACCATGGACCCCGCTGGTCGATTCAAGACCATGACGACGTCTAAAGAGATGTGGGCGGATATGCTAGACCTCCGGTCTCGACTGGACCAACTCCTCCAGGCGTTGAACATTCTTGCACGTGGGCAGGAGGCACAAGCTGCCGTTCCTCCTACTACACCTCCTGGCAGTGTTGATCCTCAGACTACACCTCTTGGCAATGTTGACCCGCGTGTTTCTTTGCCACTTCCTCACTGCTATGATGGAGATGCGAGTACCAGTCGTGGATTTCTGAATCAGTGCCAGATCCACTTCAGCCTGTATAGTAGGACATTTTTGTCTGATGGCGCAAGGGTCGCTTTCTTCATCTCTCTCCTCACTGGCAAGGCTCTTGCATGGGCGAACCCTATCTAGGAGGGACAAGGACCAGAGACCCGTGACTTCCAAGCCTTCCTCCGGACTTTTCGTGAGGTGTTTGAGGAGCCTGGTCGAGTCTCATCTGCAACGGCCTCTTTGATTAACCTACGCCAAGGAGACACCTCCGTGAGGGAGTACGTCATCCACTTCCACATCCTGGTGGGGGACCTGTTATGGCACAATGAGGCCCTGATGGCTGCATTCTGGCATGGCCTGGCTCCTAAAATTAAGGACGAACTTGCCGCTCGAGATCTGCTGCCTATCGTGGATGACCTCATCCTTCTGTCCGCCCGGATTGATATACAGATTTGAGAACTCCTCCAAGAGGTTCGTTGGGAGGGAGTCCTCTCTAGTCTGGCTCCTACTTCGCAGCAACCCCTGCTGTCCTTAGATATCGATCCTAGTAAGAAGTGTAAGCTATCCACCCAGGAGAGACAACGCAGACGCACTTCTGGACTCTGTCTTTATTGCAGCCTCGGTGGCCATCTTGTGCACCTGTGTCCCCAAAGATCCCAAAGCCTAGAGTTGCTAGGAGTGACAACCTTGGGTAAGAAAGGACTTCTGTCTAAATTGTCCATACCTGTGACCATAGTGTCCGGTGAGAGAACGCATCAGGTCTCTGCGTATCTGGACTCTGGATCTGCTGCTAATTTCATCCATAGAAACCTGGTAGACCTTCTTCAATTACCCACCACCCCTCTGCACAGCCTATTGAAATTTGCTTCAGTAAATGAACTACCTCTGCCAGACCCAGTTATAACTGTGACCAAGCCGCTGAGGTTCCAAGTAGGGGCTTTTCACTTAGAACTTCTGTCGTTCTATGACCTATCCAAAGCTGTTAACCCTGTGTTGCTGGGCCTGCCTTGGCTCCGACTGCATGCCCCAGTCCTGGACTGGAATTCTGGAGAGGTTCTTCAGTAGGGCCCTGAGTGTGAAAGCCGTTGCCTGGTGCAGATTCGTTCAGTTCAGCCTTCTCTGCCTCCGTCATTGGCAGGATTGCCGGGTCAGTATTCTGCATTTTTTGACGTCTTCAGCAAGAGGGAAACTGAGAGATTGCATCCACATCGGGCGTATGACTGCCCTATCGAACCGATTCCTGATGCATCCCTTCCCCGTGGTAGGGTATATCCTCTCTCCTTGCCAGAGACTCTGTCCATGTCCGCCTATGTGAAAGAGAACTTGGAGAGGGGCTTCATACGAAAGTCTTCTTCCACGGCAGGAGCCGGGTTCTTCTTTGTCAAAAAGAAAGATGGCTCTCTTCGTCCTTGTATCGACTACTGAGTTCTCAACCAGATCACGGTGAAGAATAAATATCCGTTGCCACTTATCTCTGAACTGTTTGATCGTATACGTGGTGTCAAGATTTTTTCTAAACTAGACCTGCGTGGGGCTTACAACCTAATCCGGATTTGCCAGGGTGACGAATGGAAGAATGCATTTAACAACCGTGATGGACACTATGAATATCTAGTAATGCCCTTCAGCCTGTGTAATGCACCCGCGGTCTTCCAGGAGTTTGTTAATGACATTTTCCGTGACCTCCTCTATGTTTGTGTTGTAGTTTATCTTGATGACATCTTCATTTTTTCTCCAGATCCTATGACGCATAAGAGACATGTCCGTCAAGTTCTGCTACGGTTAAGGGAGAATCGTCTGTACGCCAAGTTGGAGAAGTGCGTGTTTGACAGAGATGCTCTACCCTTCCTGGGCTACATCGTCTCGAATCGAGGTCTCAAGATGGATCCTGAGAAGGTAAAGTCTTTCCTTGAATGGCCTCGCCCTCAAGGCTTGAGGACCATACAGCGCTTTTTGGGATTCTCCAATTTTTACAGTTTATTCCAAACTTCTCCTCACTGACTTCTCCTATCTCTAACCTCACTAAGAAGGACATGAACGCCAAGGTGTGGACTCCCAAGGCAGAGTCCGCATTCAATAGCCTGAAGAGTGCCTTCATGTCAGCCTCTACCCTCCAGCCTCCAGATGTCTCTCTACAGTTCTCATTGGAGGTGGACGCATCCTCTGTTGGTGCTGGTGCACTCCTGTTCCAGAGAGGTCCCAAGGGCAAGTCAATGGTATGTGGAAATTTCTCTAAGCTCTTCTCTTCTGCAGAACGCAACTACTCGATTGGGGATCGGGAGTTACTGGCCTTCAAATTGGCTCTGGAAGAGTGGAGACATCTGCTAGAGGGCACAGCTCATCCGATCCTAATTTTTACAGACCACAAGAATCTGACCTACCTCCAGACGGCCCAACGGCTGAACTCTTGTCAGGCCAGGTGGTCACTGTTCTTTACCAGGTTCCAGTTTGAGCTCCATTATCGCCCGGCCAAAAATAATGTGAGGGCCGATGCCTTGTCCAGGTCTTTCGAGACGGAGGACACCATGGAGATTCCACAGAGAATTATTGATCCGTCTTGCATTGTCTCTGTCAATCCCCTGCAAGTTGGGGACATTCCTCCAGGGAGGACTTTTGTGCGCCTGGCTGATCGTGGAAGAATCCTCCGCTGGGGACACTCCTCTAGACTGACAGGTCACGCGGGGGTCCGTAAGACCCAGGATCTGATTTCTCATCATTTCTGATGGCCCACGCTGCCCAAGGACATTATGGACTTTGTTTCTTCCTGTTCTGTATGTGCAGCCAACAAGGTCGCTCACTCCAGACCTGCTGGTCTGTTCCAGCCATTGCCTGTGCCCAATGCTCCCTGGCAGCACATAGCTATGGACTTTATTACGGACCTGCCTCTCTCTGCCGGATGCAGTACTGTCTGGGTGGTGGTGGATCGGTTTTCAAAGATAGCCCATTTCGTTCCTCTGACTGGTCTTCCTTCTGCTCCTCAGCTGGCCAAACTATTCATCCAAAACATCTTCCGCCTGCACGGCTTGCCGCAGCATATTGTGTCTGATCGGGGGGTTCAGATTATATAAAAATTCTGGAGAGCCCTCTGTGGACTCCTCAGTGTGGAGTTGTACTTTTCCTCAACCTACCATCCTCAGTCCAATGGTCAGGTTGAGAGGATCAATCAGATCTTGGAGAACTACCTACACCACTTAATTTCCAAGCAGCATGATGACTGGGTGCAGCTGCTTCCGTGGGCTCAGTTCTCATATAATAATCACACCAGCGAGTCCACAAGAAATACACCGTTCTTCATGGTCTACGGCCAACACCCACGAATTCCTCTCCCGGTGCCCGATACCTCCGAGGTACCAGCAGCTGACTCCGCTTTTAGAAACTTCCTGCAGATCTGGCAGCAGACTCGATCCTCTATCCTAATGGCAGTTTACCATATGAAACGGAAGGCTGACACAAGGAGAAGAGAACCTCCTCAATTTCTCCATGGCACGTAGGTCTGGCTGTCTTCTAGGAATATCCAACTAAGGGTGCCGTCATGCAAATTTGTTCCCACGTTCCTCGGACCCTTCGAGATCCTACAGCAGATCAACCCTGTCACATAAAAGCTTCGGCTGCCTCCTACTCTCAAGATCCCCAACTCCTTCCCTCCTGAAGCCGGTGGTTCTGAACCGCTATACCAAAACTCCTAGCCCTGCGGTTGCCTCCAGCAGCCCTTCAGACACCTTTGAGGTTAAGGAGATCTTGGACACCAAAAAAGTGAGAGGAAAGACTTTTTATTTGGTGGATTGGAGGGTGTTTGGTCCTGAAGAGAGGTCCTGGGAGCCAGAGGAGAACCTCAATGCTCCTACTCTTCTGAAAAAGTTTCTCTCTCGCTCTGGTCCCAAGAAGAGGGGGCGTAAGAGGGGGATACTGTCATGTCCGTGGCTGCGGGCCGTCAGCTCCAATCTCCCCCTGACAGCCGTAGCCACGAGTCGGCAAGCGCTGGCCCCAGCCTCCTCCTCAGGAGACGCCAGCTGTTAAGGATCTGCCAGGCACAGCTTCTGTATCCACGCCCATAGGTAATCAGTCTGCACCTGCTTCTATGTCTGTGAGACTGACTCCATCTTCCACCACTCAGGATGGCAGGCTTAGGAGTGGGAGAGCCTATCACAACCTGGCCAGACGGAGCTAGCTCCCGCCCTCTGTCTATTTATACCTGCCTTTCCTGTTCCTCCTTGCTTGTGATTCTTCTCTGTTGGTTTCCTTGCCCTGCTGCAGCTTCTTGAACTACTTGTCCCTGCTTCGTATTGACCCTGGCTTACTGACTACTCTTCTGCTCTGCGTTTGATACCTCGTACACTCCTGGTTTGACTCGGCTCGTTTACTACTCTTGTTGCTCACGGTGTTGCCGTGGGCAACTGCCCCGTTTCCCTTTGTTCTGTGTTTCCTTGTCTGGTTGTCTGTCGTGCACTTACTGAGTGTAGGGACCGTCGCCCAGTTGTACCCCGTCGCCTAGGGCGGGTCGTTGCAAGTAGGCAGGGACTGAGTGGTGGGTAGATTAGGGCTCACTTGTCTGTTTCCCTATCCCTGTCATTACATAATCACAAGCCCATATACCTACTCTACCCTGGTCCCTCACACCACTATGGACCCCCTTGAGACCCTGCTTCAGCAAATGCAGGGTCTCTCCCTACAGGTCCAGGCCCTGGCTCAGAGGGTCAACCAGCCTGATGCTACCATGGTAGTGCCCCTCACCTCACCTCTTGAACCCCACCTCAAGTTGCCTGACCGGTTCTCAGGGGACCGGAAGACTTTTCTCTCCTTTCGGTAGAGTTGTAGGCTCTATTTTCGTTTAAAGCCCCACTCCTCAGGTTCTGAGAGCCAGCGGGTGGGTATAATTATGTCCCGGCTCCAGGAAGGGCCCCAAGAATGGGCCTTCTCCTTGGCTCCTGACGCCCCTGAACTTTCCTCCGTTGATCTTTTCTTTTCTGCTCTCGGACTCATTTATGACGAGACTGACAGGACTGCCTTTGCCGAGAGTCAGCTGGTGACCTTACGTCAGGGTAAGAGACCTGTTGAGGAGTATTGCTCTGACTTTAGGAAGTGGTGCGTAGCTTCTCGGTGGAATGACCCTGCCTTAAGGTGCCAGTTTAGGTTGGGTCTGTCGAACGCCCTGAAAGACCTGCTAGTTAGCTATCCCTCTTCTGACTCCCTAGACCAGGTTATGGCTTTAGCGGTAAGACTTGACCGACGTCTCAGGGAACGACAACGTGAACGTTTATGTGTTTTCTCCTCTGACTCCCCCATGATGCCTCCCGAGGTTTCGTTGCTTCGTTCTTCCACGGAAGACTCGGAGGTACCTATGCAACTCGGGGCCTCCGTGTCCCCCCAACAACGTAGAGAGTTCCGCAGGAAGAATGGTCTCTGCTTCTATTGTGGGGATGACAAGCATCAAGTGAACACCTGTTCTAGGCGTAAGAATAAGCAGCTGGAAAACTTCCGCGCCTAAGTGATCATCGGGGAGGTCACTTGGGTGCACAGGTATTTCCCGTAAATATGAAACATAATAAAATCTTGCTTCCCTTTCAGGTCTCTTTTGGTGGTAGGTCTGCTACTGGCAGTGCCTTCGTGGATTCAGGGTCGTCTGCTAATATCATGTCTGTGGAATTTGCTATGTCTCTAGCTATGCCTTTGATTGATTTGCCTAAACCTGTCCCGGTAGTGGGTATCGACTCCACTCTACATGCTAATGGTTATTTGACACAGCATACCCCTGTTTTTGAACTCCTTGTTGGCTCCATGCATTTGGAGCAGTGCTCTGTACTGTTGATGCAGGGATTATCGTCCGATTTGGTTTTAGGCCTTCCCTGGTTGCAGTTGCATAATCCCACGTTTGACTGGAATACTGGGGATCTTACCAAATGGGGTAATGAATGCTTGACGTCATGTTTTTCTGTTAATTCTATTTCTCCCCCTGAGGAGGTGAACACGCTACCTGAGTTTGTTCAGGACTTCGCTGATGTTTTCTCTAAGGAGGCCTCCGAAGTGTTACCTCCTCATAGAGAATACGATTGCGCTATCGATATTTAATCTCTCTTGTCCCGAACGTGAAGCCATGAGAGAGTATATCCAGGAATGCCTGGCCAAGGGTTACATTCGCCCCTCTACTTCTCCGGTAGGTGCTGGCTTCTTCTTCATAGGGAAGAAGGATGGTGGTCTTAGGCCATGCATTGACTACCGTAACTTGAATAAGGTCACTGTAAGGAACCAGTATCCCCTTCCTTTGATTCCTGATCTCTTTAATCAGGTTCAGGGGGCCCAATGGTTCTCTAAGTTTGATCTACGGGGGGCGTATAACCTTATCCGCATCAAAGAGGGGGATGAGTGGAAGACTGCGTTTAACACGCCCGAAGGTCATTTCGAATACCTCGTCATGCCCTTTGGGTTGTGTAATGCTCCCGCGGTCTTCCAGAATTTCATAAATGAGATTTTAAGAGATTACCTGGGGGTATTTCTTGTAGTGTACCTTGATGACATACTTGTGTTTTCCAAGGACTGGTCCTCCCACATTGAGCATGTCAGGAAGGTGCTCCAGGTCCGTCGGGAAAACAAACTGTTTGCGAAGACCGAAAAATGTGTGTTTGGGGTGCAGGAGATACCATTTTTGGGTCAAATCCTCACTCCTCATGAATTCCGCATGGACCCCGCCAAGGTCCAGGCTGTGGCGGAATGGGTCCAACCTGCCTCCCTGAAGGCGTTACAGTGCTTCTTGGGGTTCGCTAATTATTACAGGAGATTTATTGCTCACTTCTCGGTTATCGCTAAGCCTCTTACGGACCTCACTCGCAAGGGTGCTGATCTCCTCCACTGGCCTCCTGAGACTGTCCAGGCTTTTGAGGCCCTTAAGAAGTGCTTTATCTCGGCCCCGGTGTTGGTTCAGCCAAACCAAATGGAGCCATTTATCGTGGAGGTTGACGCGTCTGAGGTGGGAGTGGAGGCTGTCTTGTCCCAGGGTACCAGGTCCCTCACCCATCTCCGTCCCTGTGCCTACTTCTCCAGGAAGTTTTCGCCCACTGAGAGTAACTATGATATTGGCAACCACGAACTCTTAGCCATTAAATGGGCATTTGAAGAGTGGCACCACTTCCTGGAGGGGGCTAGGCACCAGGTAACGGTCCTTACCAACCACAATAATCTGGTTTTCCTAGAATCGGCCCGGAGGCTAAACCCGAGACAAGCTCGATGGGCGTTATTTTTTACCAGATTCAATTTTTTGGTTACCTATAGGGCTGGGTCTAAAAATATTAAGGCTGATGCACTGTCGCGTTGCTTCATGGCCAGCCCTCCTTCGGAGGAAGATCCTGCTTGTATTTTGCCTCCAGGTATAATCATTTCCTCTATTGATTCTGATTTAGTCTCTGAAATTTCTGCTGATCCAAGGTTCAGCTCCCGGGAACCTTCCTGAGAACAAGCTGTTTGTTCCCCTGCAATTCCGGCTAAGGGTACCTAGGGAAAATCATGACTCCGCACTATCTGGTCATCAACAGAACCGATAAAAACACAGGGACATATACAAAAACACCGAAAAAGGCCATACTTACAAATGGACACAGCCAGGCCAGAAATGCTGATGAAAGGGCGAGCAGGTGCTTTAAATAATAATAGCCACTCCCACTAGTCTTGAGGGGAGTGGTGTGTGGTGCATGGGATGTGTAGTAAGAAATAATAAATGAATAGTGTGTGTGCAAGTGTAATACTATAAGTGAAATATAGGGGGCAGTAATAAATGAAGTGCCTCAATAGAAATAAATGGATAATGGGGTGCAAGTGAGTGATTACCAATACCCCAGGTATTTTTCATTATTATGTATATTCGCTTCTCTTGGACACAGCCGGGTCTTTGATGCTGGGAGAGCATGGTGTGTTGTTGTTTGGCATAGCAAGCAGGGTAGCCCGCTCTATGAATTATCAAGGCGTCACAAATAGGCTTCTACCTGGCTATACACGTTGTGCCTCATGACGTACACACTATCCCTCCATGTTTCACTCACTTGCACCCCATTATCCATTTATTTCTATTGAGGCACTTCATTTATTACTGCCCCCTATATTTCACTTATAGTATTACACTTGCACACACACTATTCATTTATTATTTCTTACTACCCATCCCATGCACCACACACCACTCCCCTCAAGACTAGTGGGAGTGGCTATTATTATTTAAAGCACCTGCTCGCCCTTTCATCAGCATTTCTGGCCTGGCTGTGTCCATTTGTAAGTATGGCCTTTTTCGGTGTTTTTACTATCTGGTCATCCAGGCATCCTGGGTACCAAGCACCTCATTGCCAGAAACTATTGGTGGCCTGGGTTGCCTAAAGACGTTAAGGCCTACGTCGCCGCTTGTGAGGTTTGTGCTAGGTCCAAGACTCCCAGGTCCCGACCAGCGGGCTTACTACGTTCTTTGCCCATTCCCCAGAGACCTTGGACCCATATCTCCATGGATTTTATCACCGATTTGCCTCCATCTCAAGGCAAGTCGGTGGTGTGGGTTGTAGTAGACCGCTTCAGTAAGATGTGCCACTTTGTGCCCCTCAAAAAACTACCCAATGCTAAGACGCTGAGTGCCACCTCAGCGGATCCCGTAGGGTGCGTGCGCACGCTCGTGACCGCTCTTAAAGGGGCAGCACTCGCACTATACTTTGATGAACATCTGGCCGTGAGTACCCTGGACTATAAGAGGGGTCCAGCCCCCTGCTTTGATGCCTGAGCATTGTTGTTTCCCTAGCTTGTCTATGCAATGGTCTCCTAGTGTGTTCCTGTTCCCTGAATTCCATACTATCCTGGTCGAGTACTGTGCTGAGCCAAAGTCGTGCCGTGCTGTATACCACGCCTGACCTGCTTCACCTCACCTGAAGACTACCTGCTGCCTATTCCCAGGCGAGCCTGCCTTGCTACTGTCCGAGCTGCCACAGGTACCTATACGAACTATAGACTATAGACATTGACCTGCGCCCTTTTGGCCAGCTGCCAAACCGCCTACGGCCCAGTGGGTCCACAGACCCTTCGTGACAACCACATCCCCAATTATAATAGGGTGTTCACACTAATGCATCATGCACACGACCGTTGTGCCACTCGGGTCGTTATGTACGGCATCCCTGTGGCACCCGATAGTCTTCACGGACCCATTCACTTTAGAGGGTGAATCGGGTTCGTGAAAAATTATCCAAGTCTCCGTTCTGAGGAAAGATAGGACATGTTCTATCTTTTCTCGGATCACTGACGGGACTCGGCCTGCGCACACGGTTGTGTGCATGAGACGTTATGCAACCACATTATTGTAGTTTTGTTATTTTTATTTTTCCCCTCTAAATGTTTTCAGTTTGTTTTTCAATGGAATCGTACAAATTATAGGTCACATTAAAGGTGGAAAAAGTTCTGAAATTATTCATCTTGTACTGATTTTTTGACATGACAAAAACCTGGCATTTTAACATGGGTGTGTAGCAGCACTCAAAGTCAAATTCCTGGTGGCGGGTACAGGCAGGTAATCCCGATCCAAGGATTTTAGAATATAAAAGAAGAAATCCCACAGCACTCCAGTAAAGCCAACTGTACGGTGACTGAATAAATCCACATATTTTGGCTTTACTGGAGTGCTGTGGAATTTCTTATTTTATATATATATATATATATATATATATATATATATATATATATATATATATATATGTATGTATGTATGTATGTATGTATGTATGTATGTATATATATATATATATGTATATATATATATATACACTACCGTTCAAAAGTTTGGGGTCACCCAGACAATTTTGTGTTTTCCATGAAAACTCACACTTATATTTATCAAATGAGTTGCAAAATGACTAGAAAATATAGTCAAGACATTGACAAGGTTAGAAATAATGATTTTTATTTGAAATAATAATTTTCTCCTTCAAACTTTGCTTTCGTCAAAGAATGCTCCATTTGCAGCAATTACAGCATTGCAGACCTTTGGCATTCTAGCTGTTAATTTGCTGAGGTAATCGGGAGAAATTTCACCCCATGCTTCCAGAAGCCCCTCCCACAAGTTGGATTGGCTTGATGGGCACTTCTTCTGTACCATACGGTCAAGCTGCTCCCACAACAGCTCTATGGGGTTGAGATCTGGTGACTGCACTGGCCACTCCATTACAGATAGAATACCAGCTGCCTGCTTCTTCCCTAAATAGTTCTTGCATAATTTGGAGGTGTGCTTTGGGTCATTGTCCTGTTGTATGATGAAATTGGCTCCAATCAAGCGCTGTCCACAGGGTATGGCATGGCGTTGCAAAATGGAGTGATAGCCTTCCTTATTCAAAATCCCTTTTACCTTGTACAAATCTCCCACTTTATCAGCACCAAAGCAACCCCAGACCATCACATTACCTCCACCATGCTTGAAAGATGGCGTTAGGCACTCTTCCAGCATCTTTTCAGTTGTTCTGCGTCTCACAAATGTTCTTCTGTGTGATCCAAACACCTCAAACTTCGATTCGTCTGTCCATAACACTTTTTTCCAATCTTCCTCTGTCCAATGTCTGTGTGCTTTTGCCCATATTAATCTTTTCCTATTATTAGCCAGTCTCAGATATGGCTTTTTCTTTGCCACTCTGCCCTGAAGGCCAGCATCCCGGAGTCGCCTCTTCACTGTAGACGTTGACACTGGCGTTTTGCAGGTACTATTTAATGAAGCTGCCAGTTGAGGACCTGTGAGGCGTCTATTTCTCAAACAAGAGACTCTAATGTCCTTGTCTTGTTGCTCAGTTGTGCAGCGGGGCCTCCCACTTCTCTTTCTACTCTGGTTAGAGCCTGTTTGTGCTGTCCTCTGAAGGGAGTAGTACACACCGTTGTAGGAAATCTTCAGTTTCTTGGCAATTTCTCGCATGGAATAGCCTTCATTTCTAAGAACAAGAATAGACTGCCGAGTTTCACATGAAAGCTCTCTTTTTCAAGCCATTTGTAGAGTTTAATCGAACCCACAAATGTAATGCTCCAGATTCTCAACTAGCTCAAAGGAAGGTCAGTTTTATAGCTCCTCTAAACAGCAAAACTGTTTACAGCGGTGCTAACATAATTGCACAAGGGTTTTCAAGTGTTTTCTAATCATCCATTAGAAATGAATCATCCAAACACAATGTACCATTAGAACACTGGAGGGATGGTTGCTGGAAATGGGCCTCTATACACCTATGTAGATATTGCATTAAAAACCAGACGTTTGCAGCTAGAATAGTCATTTACCACATTAACAATGTATAGAGTGTATTTCTGATTAATTTAATGTTATCTTCATTGAAAAAAAACTGTGCTTTTCTTTCAAAAATAAGGACATTTCTAAGTGACTCTAAACTTTTGAACGGCAGTGTGTATGTATATATATATATATATATATATATATATATATATATATATATATATATATAGCATATGAAAAGGGTTTTTCTAAAGCAGACACATCTTTTCCGCAAGTGTTCAAGTGTATACAACACTTATGTAATTAGTATTTTGAGAATAAGCCAAATATACGAACAAACTGCTGTTTGCGCTAATTCTGATCCTGGCAGTTTAACCCCTTAGATGACATAGTTAATGCTGATTCCGTCATCTAAGTGGTTAAATAGGGGGAGGGAGAGTCCCTCTGTCACTCCATCACCCCCCCATGTGACGTGATCTTGGGATGCCGATGGGCTGCTATGGTAGCAAGGTGCCTAACAATGACACTCAGGTCTGTCATCTTAGTACACCAAAAGCTGAGCCTAATAGGATGCCTGTCAGCATTAACCTGATAGGCATAATATACTGCAATACAGAAGTATTATATATTCTAGTCCCGTATGGGGAATACATAAAAAAATAAAAAAAAAAAAGTTAAATAATGTTTACAAATTTAAAACAAGAAAAATAAAGAAATAAACGCAGCAATCCTTTATTTCCCCATTAAAAATGCTTTATTATTTCAAAAAAGGAAAAGAAAAAAGTACACATAATTGTTTGTTAGCACGTCCGTAACAACCCAAACGATAAAATTATCATGTTATCATGTTATTTAATGTTTATTCATCCCGCCTCTCAAAAACTGGTAGAATTTCACAACTTTTTGATCGCTTCTTACACAATGTCAACATCCCACAGAAAACAAGTTCTCACACAGCTCGGACGATGGAAAAATAAAAAAGTTATGGCTCTCAAAATATGGCGACACAGAACATGATTATTTTTTTTAAAAAAGTGTTTTTTATTGTGCAAAAGTAGTAAAACGTTTAAAAAACGATATAAACTGGGTATCATTATATCCGTACTTACCCGCAGAACATAGTTCACACGTTATTCATAACGCACGTTGAGCGCTGTAAAAACAAAACCCCAAAAAACATGGTGGCACTGTTGTATTATCCCCAAAAAAAATATGTGCAGTGTTGTCATGGAGACCTTGTATGGATTCAAGTGACCAAATACAGCAATATCTACATCTTTCCTGGCTTGAACAGTGGCAGTTACCTGTATATGTCCATGTAATTGATGATGTGACTCCAAAAAATCCACATGACAATATAGACCTGACAGAAACATTGGAAGAGGAAATTTGGGATCTCTCAGGTGTGCCGCCTCACGAGCCCGTGATTTTAAGCGCTCTTAGCATAGTAGTAAGATATTAAAAAAAGGATTTTTTTCACATTTCCTCTGGTTATGCAGGATCCACACATAACTAACACGTACTAATCTATATACTTGTGTCCCAATTATTGTGATAAAAGTGAATTGTCCCATTGCAGTCTTAATCTCCACATTGTTTTGCTTTGTTTGTCTAGGAGCAGGAACAATACGTCTCATTTGACTTCAAAGCTTCAATACACTCTTAATGCAAATAAAAGCTTTTTACTCTGATTTGTCTAGAAGTTATCACACAACAATAAGTAAAATCACATGGACGTACAACAAGCATTATCACTGGGCAATGGTTAAATTGTTGTCACATGAAAGCACTCTGCTCCTCGGAATGATAACCTACATTATCCCAGTCAAAACACTTTAGTATGTTTATATAACTAAGAGCTAACATAGGGAATTCCTTCTTGAGCAAAATACATAATATTTTATGCTGATAGAAAGTTGTCTATTCCCATGTTACATCATGTGAATGCTTTGAAATACTATATTTCAGGCACATTCTTCCACCTCTAACCACCAGTTCGATTGTCCCGCTAATGAAACCCAATTTCTATTTCATGATATCTCTTACCCAAAGAATCACGTATTTCAAAATAGTAAATATTCCAGCAGTGGTTTTAAATCATTAAAATATTGATATGATAATGGAGCAGAATGGTGGCTTGGTGGTCATCACTGCTGCCATAGCAAAACTTGGATGCTTAGTTTAATCTGACCAGGGCAACATGTGCATGGAATTCTTATCTACCCTTCCTCCCCTCCTATCTGAGAGTTATCGACTTACTTTCTCTTCCGTTTTCTCTTCAACTGCCTCCCACCAGTACAGAAAGTAGACAATCTCATAGGAACCTAAGATGTCTGGATATTCACACACTCTAATTCTTGTCTACAACGATCTAATATATCTTCCTTTCATGGTACAGAAGCAGCCACTATTTTCTATACCACCAAAATTACTTCAGCTATCAACTCAGTTGCTCCTCTCCCACACAGCAGAAATCAATGAATCAGTAGGCAACCCTGGCAGAATCTGACAAAAAAAAAACTTGAGGCCAGCATCTTGGGCTGCAGAGCGACGTTGGAAGAAAACTCACTCCAAAGAAGACTTCACAATATACAAAGAAGCACTTTTCAACGTCAAATCTCCACTCACTTCTGCTAAACAGGACTACTTCTCTACTGTCATAGCTTCTCTGTCCCACAACCCCAGAAATTATTCATCACTTTTAATTCTCTACTATGTTTACCGGTGTCCCCGCCTACATGGCTCATCTCACCTGAGGATTTTGTTACATATTTCAAATGCAAGATTGACAACATTAGAGAAAGCTTCAAGAGAATCTGTCAGCAGTTTTGAGCCCTTAAAATTTCTAGCAGCACTACATAAAGGTTGTAGAGGTAGCATCAAGTAGCGCTATGCTCGGGGCCTTAGGCACTGGGGAAGCTCCTGACATCACTTTGCATATATGGACAGTGAATTCGGGAGTTTCCTCAGGGCCGGAGTCACGACTATTCAGGCACCGTATTCCACTGTATGCCATTTAGTGTGATATATGTTGCAGCCTTCCATTAGAGGTATATGGTGACTTCTCTGTCACTAAAAGCCCCTGAATTTAGTGCTGATATTGAGTGCTGTATTACAGAATGCAGAAGGATTATTGATGTCACAGGGATTCCCAGTGCAGATAGGACTTGAACGTCTGACTTCTCTGCATGTCTGTGTATACAGAACACTGATAACACTGATCTTATAGACTGTTACGATCAGATCCCTGTTATCAGTGATCTGTACATGAGAACAGCAGGGAACACACAGATCATATGTTCTCTGCTAAGCTGAGCCCCCACAGTAAAAAATTAAATACATTTAAAATAAGTATATATAGTAAATTGTGAAAAAATGACATTTATAAAAATATTAATACAGTCAAAAAAATTATATAAAAAAAGCACACAAAAACAAAAGTGCACACCTATCCGAACCCACACACATAAATACGAGACATCTTGCATGATATGAACGCATTGTTGTAAGTGTTCAGACAGTATTACGTTCCTGTTACACGGAAAGCTTCATTCCCGGCCCTACCTACTTTTGTATCTTTACAAAAAAATTCTGTACCTCGATGATTATCATTAATGTACAGAGTCGGCGTGTAAAGCTAAAGTAAACATGCAAAACTAAACTGGGGTCTTTGTTCGCTGTGATACATCGACATCAAACATTACAAAATGTACACATATTTGGCATATTCACCTTTAGAATGCAGCAATCCAAATGAAATTCTACTCCGGGAATCAAGGACCAAAACACCACAATCATGAAAGGGGTAAGAAATGCCTGACATATAGATATTAATAAATAGTACAGAGATTGCAAACATAACCTGGGCCCCATGTATGAAGGGGACCACCCTGCAAAATAAAATAACAACAGTACTACAGTAGTGGCTATACATTTCAGGGGACTGTAGGTAAAAAAATGCCCCGGAGTAAGATTTTGATTTTCAGTATAATTATTGGTTTACAACATAGACATCCCACATCGCATGTACAGAAGTACTGAAGGGAGACTACTGCACCAACTCTGTAGGAATTATAATCCGGCCCTGACTCTGAGGACACAGAATGTTTGGGCCTAATAGCTTTAAAAAGGACCTGTCAAATTCCTGACACGTCTGTTTTAGTAAATACTTGTATTTCACATGAAATAACAATTTTGGAGACTCTTTTCTTATAACTCACAGTGTTCCCTTTCTTTGTTATTTCTCATAGAAATATATAAATAAATTGACAACTGGGTGTTACCAGTTGGGGATATTTCCCTGAAGACTGACAATGTCCAATCAGAGCTGACAGAATGAGATTATGTAGGGACACGCCCCTTTTGACAAGGGGAATGGTAACACCCAGTTGTCAATTTATTCAGGAATTTCTACAAGGAATGGCACAACACAGAGTTCTAAGGAGATATGTTCCAAAATTGTTTCATGGGGAATGCAAGTACTTACTAAAATAAACATGTCAGGAGAGGTGACAGGTCTGCTTTTAATTACATCACTGTTAGGCTGGGTTCACACGACCATGTTACGTCCGTAATGTACGGAACGTATTTCGGCCGGAAGACCCGGACCGAACACACTGCAGGGGGCCGGGCTCCTAGCATCATAGTGATGTACGATGCTAGGAGTCCCTGCCTCGCTGCAGGACAATGTAATGTAATGATTACAGTACGGGACAGTTGTCTTGCAGCGAGGCAGGGACTCCTAGCATCGTACATCACTATGATACTAGGAGCCCGGCCCCCTGCAGTGTGTTCGGACCGGGTCTTCCGGCCGAAATACGTTCCGTACATTACGGACGTAACATGGTCGTGTGAACCCAGCCTTAAGGGATATATACAATAAAGCAGCTCTTTCTTGGGCACCAAAAAATATACTCTTTTGTATGTAAAACTAGCTTCAGGGGAAAATATGAAAATCCATTTTTGCCCAACTTAGGCTTAATATTCCATCCCCAAAAATGTTATACTTTAATGAAAGGGTTGATAAATGCTGGATTTCATAGATTTAATAAAAATAAGTTTGGTAAAAAATAAACAGTAGAACAATAATATAAAATTTAAAGTTCAAAGTATAAACATAGATAGATAACAATTTTACTACTACTTGTATTCAAGGAAACAATAATACCTGACCACCACACTTAAAACTGTATTAAAGGGGTATTCCCTTCTTAGCAATCACATCTTATATTGTCCCTGAGGCAGAGTTAAAGAGAACCTTTCACCATACATGTGCAGCATGTAATGGGGAGGGCTGCACAAACTCTGAGGCACTTTACATTTTTTTTCTACCCTCCTCCGTTATTTAGATATCAGTGCCGTTATATTTCGCACCCGATATTTAAATAACCCCCTGAACTGTCAATGAGGCGTGTAATGGCAAGGTGGCGTGTTACTATGGCTGTGACACTGTCCAATCAGCTATGGACAGTGTTACAGCAAGAGCGAGGAGAGTGTGTGCATGCGCGCTCTCCTCCCTCCAGCTCTTACACTGTCCGTAGCAGTGACACACACCCTTGCCAGTTCGGCAGACAAGTACAAGACTGTGATCTCTCGCAAGAGATCAGTCTTGTCCTTGTCTGCCGAAAGCTGAAGAGTGAGAGCGTGCGCGCGCATGGGCACTCTCCTCTCTCCAGCTCTTGTATTTTCTGCAGCAGTGACACACCCCCTTGCCAGTTCGGCAGACTAGTACAAGACTGTGTGATCTCTCGCGAGAGATCAGTCTTGTCCTTGTCTGCCGACAGCTGAAGAGTGAGAGTGTGCGCGCTCTCTCTTCTGTTTCTTGCTGTGACACTGTCCGTAGCTGATTGGACAGTGTAACAGCCATGTAACATGCCCCCTTGCCATTACACGCCCCATTGACAGTTCAGGGGGTAATTTAAATATCGGGCGCCAAATATAACGGCACCGATATCTAAATAATGGAGGAGGGTAGAAAAAATTGTAAAGTGCACCAGGGTTTGTGCAGCCCTGCCTATTACATGCTGCACTCAGCTGCACATTTATGGGCAAGTGAAAGGTTCTCTTTAAGAAAATATGCAAATACCTTACTTTTTTTTTATTTTGCAGCGTTATCCTTATTTTCTTTTCAGCTCCCTTTTGTTGTTTATGTTCTATTTCCATTGGACACGACCATTGCTGCGGTCCTGCCAACAAAACAGGCACAGCAGGGGAATGAGGAGAAGAGTGACAGAAGAGCAGAATTCTGAAGCTGGAAGAAGAGAATAACGCTATAACCATACAAAAAGCCTGGTTAACACGTAGATAGCACTCGGCAGCCCCATAGAAATGAATTTAGCGGTGGTCATGTATGCGCAGTACCGCTCCATTCCTATGGGGCTCACTAGGATAGCAATGTAAGCCCGTTTTCAGGCAGACCCCTACCGATCAAATATTTGAGTGCCACGGGCAAAAACGCTACAAAAAAACGCTTTCTCTGCCTTCTATTGATGTCAATAGGAGGTCAGAGACGTAAACACCCGAATATAGGGCATGTCGCTTATTTTTGAAAAAACTCCTCCGCCTCCCATTGAAATCAATGGGAGGTGTTTTCGGACATTTTTTGGCGCGTTTTTCGACGCGGTTTCCTTGCCAAAAAAATTGTCAAAAAAACTCTGTGTGAACAGGGCAGAAGTACTTCAGAATTACCAACTGAACAAGCTTCCCCTTAGGGCATGACCACACGTGGCGGATTTCCTCCGCAACTGTCCGCATCAATGCCGCACAGAATCTGCGTTGCAGATTCTGCTGCGGATCTGCACAAAATGTGCAGAAAATTGATGCGGACTGGCCGCTGCGGACTGCAGGAAAAGTGCTTCCCTTCTCCCTATCAGTGCAGGATAGAGAGAAGGGACAGCACTTTCCCTAGTGAAAGTCCAAGAAATTCATACTTACCGCCCGTTGTCTTGGTGACGCGTCCCTCTTTCGGCATCCAGCCCGACCTCCCTGGATGACGCTCCAGTCCATGTGACCGCTGCAGCCTGTGCTTGGCCTGTGATTGGCTGCAGCCGTCACTTACACTGAAACGTCATCCTGGGAGGCCGGACTGGAGACAGACGCAGGGAGTTCTCGGTAAGTATGAACTTATATATTTTTTTACAGATACATGTATATTGAGATCGGTAGTCACTGTCCCGGGTGCAGAAACAGTTACTGCTGATCGCGTAACTCTTTCAGCACCCTGGACAGTGACTATTTACAGACGTCTCCTAGCAACGCTCCCGTCATTACGGGAGCCCCATTGACTTCCTCAGTCTGGCTGTAGACCTAGAAATACATAGGTCCAGCCAGAATGAAGAAATGTCATGGTAGTAAAAACAATACGCTCCGCAGCACACATAAGATCTGCGGACTTCATTGCGGAATTTTGACTCTCCATTGAAGTCAATGGAGAAATTCCGCCATGAGTCCGCAACCAGTCCGCCACTGCTCCGCAACAGACAGAGCATGCTGCGGACACCAAATTCCGCTCCGCAGCCTATGCTCCGCAGCGGAATTTTACGCCTAGTCTAAACGAACACTGCTAAATTAAAGTGTAAGTCAATGGACAAACGGCACCGCTGCGGATTAACGCTGCGGAGTGTCCGCAGCGGAATTTCAGTGAAATTCCGCCACGTGTGAACCCGCCCTTACATTGCCTCCACCACAATTCTTTTACTAGATTCTAAGTTAGTGTTACCAGAAGAATATATGAAATATATCAGAGGTCAGTGCATAGATACCGCTGAAAAAAAAGACAAGTGAATATATTGCAGCGACATTGAGCTGTGTGATTTCAGATTGTATGTCATGTGCCTGTAACATACTGTACGAAGACTGTATGTTTTATAAACATAGCTTGTAAAAGTTTCTACATTTTCTTCCAATGAACAGTTTACTCTATGCCCAGTTTGAGTCAACATGGGTATTTGTAGAGTGCATGCTGTTATTTGTTGCTGCCTTTGTAAGTGTTTTACTTTTTAATCATGAAAGATAGCATATCACGCTCAGATATTTGTTTAAGTTGTGGCATTGTTAAAACGTTTTATATGACGGTATCTGGAACTCACCACAGAAAACCAGTGTATTCATTATATAATGATAACTAAAATATATCTAAACGTGAGTAATATTTAAAGGGTAACTAAACGTTTGACAAACTTCTGACATGTCATAGTGACATGTCAGAAGTTTGGATTGGTGGGGGTCCGAGCACTGAGACCCCCTTCAATCACTAAAACGAAACGGCAGAAGCGCTTGTGTGAGCGCTCAGCCGCTTCGTGTCTGTTCGACTTTTTCTGGAAATAAATGTATCAGAGTACAGGCTCAATAGAAAGTCCATGAGCCCGTACTCCGATACATCGGCATTCCGTAGAAAAGCAGGATGCTCCTGAAGCCCCGAAATGCAATCGCGGAGTGCCAATGGTTTCTATGACAGCCTGGGGGCCTAACAAATGCCCCTAGGTCTGCTTTTAGTAAATGCCTGTCATGGCCTAATATATGCCTGTCAGTTTTACACTGACAGGCATAATACACTGAAATACAGAAGTATTGTAGTGTATTATAAAAGCGATCAAAAGATTGCACAGTAAAGTCTCCTAGTGGGACTAAAAAAAAATGTAAGAAAGTTTGTAAAAAATAATTAAAAAAAATTTAAAACCCACTTTTTCCCTTTACAAAATACTTTATTATGAAAAAAAGTACACATATTTGGTATCGCTGCATCCGTAACGACCCCAACTATAAAACAATTGCATTATTTAACCCGCACGGTGAATGACGGAAAAAATAAAATAAAAACAAAGCCAAAATTGCTGTTTTCGGTTGCCTTCAAAAAACTTGTACCAATAAAAACTACGAGTTGTCCTGCAAAAAACAAGCCCTCATACACTATGTCAGCAGAAAAATAAAAAAGTTATGGCTCTTAAAATATGGCGACACAAAAACAAATCACTTAGAAAAAAAAGTGTTTTTACAGTGTAAGGCCTCATGCACACGACCGTAGCCATCTGCACGGCCGTGATTTTCGGGCCGGCCAGCAGCAGACTGTCAGCCGCAAGCCGCCCGCAAATTATTTTCAATGAGCCCGGACCGCAGAAGACGGCCGTAATAAGACATGTCCGTTCTTTCTGCGGTGCGCGCTCCCGGGCCGTGCATGGACCGTAAAAACTACGGTCGTGTGCATGGTCCCATAGAAATGAATGGGGCCGCAATTCTCCCGTGGAATTTCGGGGGAATTGCGGCCGCAAAAGCACGTTGGTGTGCATGGGGCCTAAAAGTAGTGAAACATTAAAAAAACTATATAAATTTGGTATCGTCGCAACCGTAGAAAACCGCTGAATAAAGTTGTTATGCTATTTATATCACACAGTAAATGGTGTAAATTTTAGACACAAAGAAAAGTGACGACATTTCAGGTTTTTTTCCTATTACCCCACCAAAAAAGTTAAGATAAATTAATCAATAAATTATAAGTACCTCAAAATGGTGCTATTAAAAAATACAACTTGTCCCGCAAAAAACAAGTCCTTATACAGCTATGTCGACGGAAAAATAAAAAGTTATAGTTCTTTGAACGCGACGATGGAAAAATATAAAAATTTCCTGGTCATTAAGGTTTAAAATAATAATAATAAAATAATTTGTAATGGTAAAAATGTTAATACCTGCATTGAAAAACCATCTTATGCTACATTTTACATTTGGTATATGTATTTTTAACTCATAATTAAAGGTAAAATATAGTAATACACAGTCAAGATGGGTAATTGTGAATATAAAATGTTTGTTACAACTGGCATTAAAAAGCTAATGGGAGTTCTAGGGTGATAGGCTTAAAGCGTACCTAACTTTTCAGGTAACTGTTCAGAATAAGGTGTCATATGTGTGTACATGAAGAATATCACTATTTCTGACCATTATATCACTTGTATTCTACATTATTTAGCAGCTTTCCCCTCTGCAGGTTCTATCTCTAATTCTCTGTATTCTCTGAGCTGTGTCTTCTATTCACTGCACATATAGATAGAAGGGGAGAATCCTGCTCTCCTATCTTTATCTTTCACATACAGTGGTGCTTATAAGTTTGTGAACCCTTCAGAATTTTCTGCATAAATTTGACCTAAAACTACATCTCCTTGCAATCCTGCCATGTGCACGATTGTTGTTCAGTGTCCTCCTGAGCATTAGCTAATGTGAGAAAGGCCTTTAGTTGCTTAGAGGTTATCTTGGGTTCCTTTAGGGCTTGTCCACACACAATGGAATTGGTGCAAAAAATTTCTGCAGCAATTCCGTTGAAAAACGCAGACATTCCGCTGCAGCAAAAATGCACCATTTCCTGCGGTTTTTCCGGCAAAAAATGGTGCGTATTTTGCTGTGTTTTTCTCAATGTTAGGAGATGGAGAAATATCCTCCGAAAAACGCAGAAATTCTTGACACTTTCCACAGCAGGAATTGACATGCTGCGGTCCGAAAAATACGCACCGCAGGTGAATTTCTGCTTGGAATTTTTAAGCAGCATCTGGATGAGATTCGTTAAATCTCATCCACTATGCTGCTACTGTATTCTGCTGCGCTTTTTCTGTCCAAAATAAACGCGACAATTCCGCAGCGTGTGGACGAGCCCTTATAGTAGAGAAAAAACAACACAAAGCGCACATAGTGCATCAAATGATATAGGTAAAAAGCCACAGATAGGTGATCAGTTCTGCTGACCTGGGTGGTTGTTGTAGCAGCACAACATCCTTGAAAGCGTGTTTTAAAATATTGCTGCAGCCTGGGCTCTGATCCTGATCCACAGGGTCCAGTGATAAATGGTAGTTTAAAAAGTTTGAGGAAAAAATGGATTTTCCCTGTCGCTGCTAAATGGTAAAACCATTCTTGAGTAGTGAGGATTTAAAACAAGCAAATGTAATATCAGATAGTTTTATTTACTACACTATAGCATTTGTATTTTACCTGATGAAGAGGCAGGTACGGCCTCGAAACGCGTCGTAAATAAAACAATATCTGATATTACATTTGCTTGGGTTCCTTTATGACCTTGCGGACTATTATACGCCTTGATCTTGGCGTCATCTTTGTTGTTCGACCACTCCTGGAGAGGGTCTTGAATTTCCTCCATTTGTACACAATCTGTCTGACTGTGAATTGGTGGAGTCCAAACTCTTTAGAGATGGTTTTATAACCTATTCCAGTCTGATGAGCTTTAACAACTCTTCTTCTGAGGTCCTCAGAAATCTCCCTTGTTCGTGCCATGATACACTTCCACAAACATGTGTAGTGAAGATCAGACTGATAGATCCCTGTTCTTTAGATAGAACAGGTCGTCCACTCAGAGCTGATTGTCATCCCATTGATTGAAAATACCTAACTGTAATTTCACCTTCAAATTATTTGCTAATCCTAAAGGTTCACATACTTTTGCCACTCACAGATATGTGATATTGGATCATTTGCCTCAATAAATAAAGTATAATATTTTTGTTTGATTTGGTTCTCTTTATCTACTTTTAGAACTTGTGTGAAAATCTGATGTAGTTTTAGGTCAAATTTCTGCAGAAATATAGAGAATGCTGAAGGGTTCACAAACGTTCAAGCACCACTGTATATAAAAGCAGCAACAGCATGGAGGAGATTATACAGCAGTATTGAGCAGTGTGGCTGTGAATCTCTGCTTCTTCCTCCTGCACTTCCCTCCCCCTCCAGTCTTCAATGGGCACCCTCTGTGTGTGTGTGTGTGTGTGTGTGTGTGTGTTGTGTTGTGTTGTGTTGTGTTGTGTTGTGTGTGTGTGTGTGTGTGTGTGTGTGTGTGTGTGTCTCTCTCTGCTCCCCCTCCCTTCTTCATAGACATCTATGGGCAGGCTGTAAAAACTGTGACTGTGATTTGGCAGAAACACACCCCCACTTCATGCAGTCCATATCCTCTGCTCTGTCACTAAAGACGAATGTAGCTTGACAACAGGGGATGGACGGCAGCCTTAGGTAACATCACACAGGATTTGCATAGATGAAACTACATTTTAACAGTAAGAAAATGACAAAGTTTATATATATATATATATATATATATATATATATATATGTATATATATATATACATATATAAAAACATGTATACTATTAGTTAAGCAAAAAATTTTATGAAAAGTTAGTGTCCATTTAAATTTGACATCTCGTGTACGTCAACAGTGTCAGGAATATTCGATAACTAAATATTCTGTGCAAAGACGTGAGTGACATCACAAAATCAGTGACATGAGCATTCTAATCAAAGCTGTTGACTCAACCTGTCTATACATGGAAATCTAATACAGTATAATGACATGTAGTATTCTATTTACATTATTTAAGAAATTATTAGAGATTTATTTAACCACTTGGTTTCTATTAAAATCTGAAAACTGGTAAAAACATATGTTAGGTGTCTCTAGCCATTATAATGTGTGCAGGGTTTCATTGTTCTTTGATGAAAACAGAAAGTGCTTCCTTTACTCCTATTTGCCATTATTATAGTGTTGGCAGATAACCTTTCAGGTGATTTTCTAAATGGAATTTATTGTGGGATCAATGTACATGTACAGTCAACCTAACGCAGGATAAGGAGGAAAATAATCTCAGGTCTAATGAGCCTAATATTCTTAGATAATCATTCACTCCTCCTATATGCAAGTATTACCTGCTCAACTAATGTGTAATATGTGAAGCCACCGCTCTATTGAGAGCAACCAGGACCCCTCATTCTCAGGATCACGCTATTACATTGTGTCTGATTGACGTGTCATTAACGTGAATGAGCAGAAAATGTCCTCAATACAGAAGAGATGGAAAGCAGGTTGGTTATGCCTTCCCTCATTCAACCATGTACAATTTGCTCTGAACTTTACATTTCTTTGTGCAGGTGTGTTTATTGACATTTGCCTTTTGTCCTGTAAAAAGAAAATGTTGAAAGATTAACATAGTTTAATGTAACGGAAATTAAAGGAAGGCGACAATTATTAACAATAAGAAAAGACTAAAGGCCCATTTACGCGGGCCAATGATCGGGTGAACGAGCGTTTGTACACACGCTCATTCCTGATCAACAAACAAGTAAACGCTCATTCAAAGGCAGATTTTACCCTTTATGCTGCCCTCAATACAGTTTACACTGGCCAATGTAAAAGCCTTCAAGCAAGTGTTGATGGACACATATCTGCCCATGTAAATCTATCGTTAGGCTATATATGTTTTGGTCTAATTCAAGACAATTGCAGAAAACTATCTTTACTGACCTGTGAGTGTGATGGTTTTATAACTACAATAAATAGGATAGGAACTCTTCTTTGTCTCTTATTGAGTGCTATTAAGGCTAAGGGATAACTCATTAACTCATAGAGTTCATTAACTTCCTCTAAGACTCTGTTTACACTTGTGTACGTTCTTTTTCATCATGTTTCCGTTACTCTTTGCTGGTCAGAACAGCATGGCAGGCTGCGCTATTCTTCCTATTAAAAAACAAAAACAAATACCAGATGAAAACAACCATTATAAGTCACTGGGGGAAAAAATGGTTCATGACAAATCTGTCAAACTGATCTGTCATATTCGTCATGGTTCTCTAAAAGCAAAAACCATAGTGCCAGTGTGAACAGAGCCTTATATATTCTGAAATGTCTCTTCTTGAAATGGTAATAAAATACCAGATACATGCAATTGTCTTCAAATTTTGGTAATTATTTTTCATTTAATTTACCACACATATATTTTTCATATTTAGTCTACATTTTGCTCTTTGCCCAGTCAATTGTGGTCACTTGGCTGAGTGTATTCTGTAGCCACAGGCTTTTGGAAGGAATTTTCCAATGTGCTAGTTTAGTAACCTCCCTTGGTTTGACCATCTGCTGTCCATACACCTGTCTGGACCGCAGAAAAATAAATAAAAATGTTGATATTAAATAGCATTTTCGTCAGCCTTTATTTTTAGGTGTCTTTTGGACAGTAATCTTTTCTTTCTTTACGATGTTTATGTACCTGACCTATGCGGCATTGAGGGGGCACCTGTCATATTTGGTATAAGAATCAGTAAAAACTCTAATGGTGGAGTTACAATTTACTGATGAGTTTCTATATACAAAGCAAATTTATGCTGTATGCAAACTACGATCTGTGAAATCCTACCTCAGGTCACATAACTATAGGCATGCTTAGAGTTTACGGGTACAGAAATGCATCCCTATTATGCTTATGTGAAACTGGCCTCAGTTGTTAAGAAGTTAGATCTTCACCCCAACTCTATTTGGTAATAGGGTTAGAACAGAAAGTAACAATAACCACTGTGCACATTGTAGTAACAGACGACGTCAGCCAATGATGTCAGCACAAGGATCCTTGATTAGTCCGAAAGTAAAATTCTGAACATGGAACATTCCAAAATCATAGAGTTGATCCTAAAACAGCCTCCACTCTACCAGAGCAGCATTAGTTGTGTCAGGCAATGACATTGGTTGGGCAAGGTTTGCCGTGGGCGATCCAACACACCTCATCGGAGGTGTTTGATGGGTTTTAGGTCAAGGCTCCACATAGCAAAAAATTTAAGCATCCGAGTCCCTAGATCTGCCAGCTCAGATACAACAATAAATACAGATAAGTCCCTGATCCTTCCCAGTCTTCAAAAGCAACTCTCAGGCCTCATGCACACGAATGTATTTTTGTCCTCCCGTAAATACTGCCGTAAATACGGGTCCTTGGTCACACGTATTCGACCCGTATTGCACCAGTATTTATGGACCCGTGCCCGTAAATACGGGTCCAGTGTCACCCGTATTCCACCCGTATTTACGGGCACGTTTTCGCTGCAAAATTGCACTGCAGTAATCGGCAGCCCCTTCTCCCTAAGGGTATGTTCACACGGCCTATTTACGGACGTAAATCGGGCGTTTTTGCCCCGAATTACGCCCGAAAATAGCGCCTCAATAGCGCTGACAAACCTCTGCCCATTGGAAGCAATGGGCAGACGTTTGTCTGTTCACACGATGCGTATATTTACGCGCCGCTGTCAAATGACGGCGCGTAAATAGACGCCCGCGTCAAAGAAGTGACCTGTCACTTCTTTGGCCGTAATTGGAGCCGTTATTCATTCACTCCAATGAATAGCAGCGCCAATTACAGCCGTAATTGACGCGGCGTTCAAGCGCCTGCACATGCCGGTACGGCTGAAATTACGGGGATGTTTTCAGGCTGAAACATCCCCGTAATTTCAGCCGTAACGGACGCCCTCGTGTGAACATACCCTCAGGCTGGGTTCACACGACCTATTTTCAGGCGTAAACGAGGCATTTTACGCCTCGAATTACGCCTGAAAACATGGCTCAAATACGTCGGCAAACATCTGCCCATTACTTTCAATGGGCTTTACGATGTACTCTGCCGACGACCAGTCATTTTACGCGTCACTGTCAAAAGACGGCACGTAAAAATACAGCCTCGTCAAAAGAAGTGCAGGACACTTCTTGGGACGTAATTGAAGCCGTTTTTCATTGACTCTATTGAAAACAGCTCCAAAAATGCCTCAAAAAACGTCTGAAAAGAAGCCTCAAAAGAAGCTCCAAATTTCATTTTCAGCTTCAAAAACGCCTGAAAATCAGAGGCTGTTTTCTCTGAAATCAGCTCCGTATTTTCAGACGTAATTGCAGTTATCGTGTGCACATACCCTAAGGGTATGTTCACACGAGGGCGTCCGTAACGGCTGAAATTACGGGGATGTTTCAGCCTGAAAACATCCCCGTAATTTCAGCCGTATAGGCATGTGCAGGCGCTTGAACGCCGCGTCAATTACGGGCGTAATTAGCGCTGCTATTCATTGGAGTCAATGAATAACGGCTCTAATTACGGCCAAAGAAGTGACAGGTCACTTCTTTGACGCGGGCGTCTATTTACGTGCCGTCATTTGACAGCGGCGCGTAAATATACGCCTCGTGTGAACAGACAAACGTCTGCCCATTGCTTTCAATGGGCAGATGTTTGTCAGCGCTATTGAGGCGCTATTTTCGGGCGTAATTCGGGGCAAAAACGCCCGAATTACGTCCGTAAATAGGCCGTGTGAACATACCCTAAGGCCGAGGCAGTCATTTTACGCGTCGTCGTTTGACAGCTGTCAAACGACGACGCGTAAATGACAGGTCATCTGCACAGTACGTCGGCAAACCCATTCAAATGAATGGGCAGATGTTTGCCGGCGTATTGTAGCCCTATTTTCAGACGTGAAACGAGGCATAATACGCCTCGTTTACGTTTGAAAATAGGTTGTGTGAACCCAGGCTTACAGTGCAGGATAGAGAGAAGGGGCAGCCCTTTCCGAGGTAAAAGTAAAATAAATTCATACTTAACCGGCCGTTGCCTTGGTGACGCGTCCCTCTCTTGACATCCAGCCCGAGCTCCCGGGATGACGCAGCAGTCCATGTGACCGCTGCAGCCTGTGATTGGCGTGTGATTGGCTACAGCGATCACATGGGCTGTAACGTCATCCCAGGAGGCCGGACTGGAGGAAGAAGCAGGGAGTTCTGGGTAAGTATGAACGTCTTTTTTTTTTTACAGGTTGATCTATATTGTGATCGGTAGTTTCTGTCCAGGGTGCTGAAAGAGTTACGGCCGGTCATTTAACTCTTTAAGCACCCTGGACAGTGACTATTTACTGACGTCGCCTAGCAACGCTGCCGTAATGACGGGTGCACACACGTAGTCACCCGTAATTACGAAAGCCCCATAGACTTCTATGGGCCTGCACGTGCCGTAATTACGACCTAAAATAGGACATGTTCTATATTTTTTAACGGCCCGGGCACCTTCCCGTAAGCATACGGGGAGGTACCCGTGGCCAATAGAAGTCTATTGGCCCATAATTACGGCCGTTTTTAGGTTCGTGTGCATGGGGCCTCAGTAGGAATATTTTAACAAGGTCCCTTTTACAAATTTTGACTGAGAATTACATATGCGCAAACATTTTTACCTCTATTTAATAGTAATATAAAATGTCTTTAAGGCTAAGGGCCTGTTCACATCACCGTTCATTTCCGTTCCGGGGTTACGTCAGAGGGTTCCGTTGGGTGAACACCGCAACGGAAAGTGAAACTGACAGCACAGCTTCCGTTTCAGTCACCATTGATCTCAATGGTGACGGAAACATCGCTAATGCTTTCCGTTCGTCACCATTCCGGTTGGTTTCCGGTTTTCTGACTAAATCAATAGCGTAGTCGACCCGACGGAACCCCGGAACGGAAATGAACGGTGATGTGAACAGGCCCTGACTGCACTTTTGCTTCCATCAAAAAAACAGAAACCTAGCGAATGGAGACAAACGAAAAGCTACTGAAACAAAAGAATTACCAATGAAATCAAAGGTAAATCTAATGGAACCGTTGCTTTCCGTTTAAGGGTATGTGCACACGTAGTGACCAAAAACGTCTGAAAATACAGAGCTGTTTTCAAGGGAAAATAGCCCCTGATTTTCAGACGTTTTTTGAGCAACTCGCGTTTTTTACGTCCGTTTTTGGAGCTGTTTTCATTGGAGTCTATGAGAAAACGGCTCCAAAAACGTCCAAAGAAGGGTCCTGCACTTCTTTGACGAGGCAGTCATTTTACGCGTCGTCATTTGACAGCTGTCAAACGACGACGCGTAAATTACAGCTCGTCGGCACAGTACGTCGGCAAACCCATTCAAATGAATGGGCAGATGTTTGCTGACGTATTGGAGCCGTATTTTCAGGCGTAAATCGAGGCATAATACGCCTCGTTTACGTCTGAAAATAGGTCGTGTGAACCCAGCCTAATGTTTCGATCCTCTCTTCGTCTGACAGAAGAGAGGTAAATGTATACTAAAGCAAGTGTGAACTTAGCCTAAGGACGAAAGCTTTGACAACTAATATACTAACATGAGCCTGATAGCAGGTCAACGTTGAAATATAATGTATGAATATAGACATGTCCTGTCCCCTGGTCATGTGACACAGTCTATCGAATTGACTATGAGTGGTGGGACACACCTTTGCACTGAAACTTTTTTACTGTTCATTTGCTCCCTAAATGCAAAATGAACCCCTTAAAGAGGCTCTGTCACCAGATTTTGCAACCCCTATCTGCTATTGCAGCAGATAGGCGCTGCAATGTAGATTACAGTAACGTTTTTATTTTTAAAAAACGAGCATTTTTGGCCAAGTTATGACCATTTTTGTAGTTATGCAAATGAGGCTTGCAAAAGTCCAAGTGGGCGTGTTTAAAAGTAAAAGTCCAAGTGGGCGTGTATTATGTGCGTACATCGGGGCGTTTTTAATACTTTTACTAGCTGGGCGCTCTGACGAGAAGTATCATCCACTTCTCTTCAGAACGCCCAGCTTCTGCCAGATCACGCTGTGACGTCACTTCCCCAGGTCCTGCATCGTGTCAGACGAGCGAGGACACATCGGCACCAGAGGCTTCAGTTGATTCTGCAGCAGCATCGGCGTTAGCAGGTAAGTCGATGCAGCTACTTACCTACAAACGCTGATGCTGCTGCAGAATCAACTGAAGCCTCTGGTGCTTTAAAAATAAAAACGT